>NW_010332936.1:0-26751 GCF_000700745.2 Antrostomus carolinensis | reverse complement strand
CTCAGGGGAACATCTCTCATGGGTGATTGTGAAAGTGCCAGTTCATTGCTCTGAGCTACTGATTTAGCAGCTTTCGGTTCCCAGAGTTCCCTTGAACTGTGCTTGCTCCAGCAGGGCTTCCGGGGGCTGTTTCCACAGCATCTCTCACCAGCATTACAAATACAGAGATACTCTCTTCTCCCAAGGAACAAGTGACAGGACAAGAGGAAATGGCCTCAGGTTGCACCAGGGGAAGATCAGATTGGGTGTGAGGAAGAGTTTATTCACTGAAGGGATTCTCAGGCACTGGAACTGGCTGCCCAGGGCAGTGGTGGAGTTCCCATCTCTGGAGGTGTTTAACAGACGGGCAGACGAGGTGCTCAGAGATCTGGTTTGGCAGTGGACAGGTACAGTTGGACTCAATGATCTCAAAGGTCTTTTCCAACCAAACAATTCTATGACTGTATAATTCAATATCAGATAACAAATGTCCTTTTCTTTATTCTTTCCCTTGTGTTTTTCTGACCCCGTGGGCCACATGCCAGCAGATTGAAGGCCGTGGTTGTTCAGGCAGGTAAATGGGCTGACATCCTTCTTTAGAAGCACGGGATGGGGACAGTGGCAGGCACCAGATGTGCAGACCTTGGACCAGGGAACATGTTGTCCAAGAGGATCACGTGTGGCCCCTTGCTCAGAGTGCTCTGAAATCAGCCCCTGGGTTGAGGGGAACTTCTGTGTATACATGGGGTGTTGCAGCAGCCTCAGGGGTTTGTATGATCCAAAAACTCCTACTCTTTCTTTGGAGAACAGTTTCTTTTATGTTAAATTCTAAAACAGTGGCTGCTCTGCTCTGGCACTTGTAGGTGGCACAGGCCTTACAAGTTGTGTGTGAACGCAAAGGTTCTGTCACAAACCCTTCGGGGGGGACTTGCTGTGCGTGGCTCTTGCAAGTTCTCAGCTCAGAAGTGTGACATGTTCCTTATGTGAGGATTGCTGCAGTCTTTAACACCTCCCCATGGGACAGATCCAGCAGTTACATCAAAAAAGACCATGCAGCTTCCAAAACTAAATTAAAAGTCTTTTTAAAAATAAAAAATATAAAAAATTACAAGTTTCTTTTGAGGGAAAAATCAGTTTTGGCCACAGCTGTCACCCATATAAATGGCTGGTTGTCAAAGGCCTTCTGAATCATCTCCTCAAGGGTCTTGTGTCTGGTGAGACTCCTCTGCACTGTGTTAGGTGAATCAGTTTGACCCACTCTGCCCTGTCTAGTGCTGCCAGTGTCGGCTTCTTAATGCCTGCAAGGAGAACGCCAGTAACTGCACAGTGCTCTGAACCTGTGCACCTGAGCCATGAGGTGGTGTATGAACCCCTGTCTCTCATGTGACTTCTTACACTGACAGCAACACTTGATCTTTGCAAACTGTTTAGGTGGTGTTTTCACCTGCCAGACCCTAAAGTATTGAACAGCCTGTAACTGCAGGGAAAAGCCACCCCAGGTCTGTACGTGTTTGGCTTTAAAAATAAACTGTGTATTTGGTCAAAACAGTCCATCAGGTTGCTTTAAGCAATCCAGGCTGTTCCAGTGTAGCCTTTGCCACGCATCCTTCACACAACAGCCTGCAGTGCTGCATCTTGAGAAGCAGTTCCTCCTGCTAATCAAGGGTGTGAGCCCCAGACTGCATTTTGAAATCATGGAGTATCTGAAATTCACACACTGCTGCCAGCCTCACTGGACTGTTGGGGACTTGACCTGCGCTGTAGTGGAAGTTAGGATTTGGATCAGCTGCAAAAACAGCTGTTTGTAATTGTGGAGGAAGTAATCCCATTTTAATGGTGAACAGGTGTTGCCTGCTCATGATTACTGCAGTGCTTTATCTGGCAGAACCGTGTGTTATGTGTCCTCCGGGACCTCGCCAAGCTCAAGGTCTTAAACTCCTCAGTAGAACATGAAAACGGTTCAAGACGCTGTCTGTCTCTGCAGATGAGGCTGCAGGTTAATTAACTGCAGCTTTCAGGAGTTTTCCAAACTGTGTTAAAAGTATTCTTGTAGTCTAAGCCTGTGATTGCAGTTGTGCACTGGTTTTGGCTGGGACAGTTGATTTTGTTGGTAGTAGCTGGTCTGGGGGGGGCTGTGTTTTGGGTTTGTGTTGGTAACAGGCAGATATTTCCACGGCTGCTGAGCGGTGCTCACGGGCTGCTCTGCACACTGCCCTGCCCCTGAGCAGGCTGGGGGCTGACAGCGAGTGGGGAGGGGACACAGCCCACCCCCGCTGCCCAGAGGGATGTTCCAGACCCTGTGATGTGCCCAGCAAGGAAACTGCGGGGGGGAGGTTGGCGGGGGACACACACACCACTGCTCAGGGACTGGCTGGGCATCTACCCAAGTGTTTTATTTTGCATCACTGCCTGTACTTGGGTTTTATTTTCCTCTCTCTCTTTGTGTTTTGTTTTTTTTTTTTTCCCTTACAAAATATTTTTTAACATTTTTTTTAGTTGTTGAGCTGTTGTTGTCTCAGCCAACAAGTTTCTTTCTCACTTTTACCTTTCTGATTCTCCCGGCCATCCCACCAGGGTGAGGGGCAGAGGGAGTGAGTGAGTGGCTGCCTGGTCCTCAGTTGCTGGCTTGGTTAAACCACAGTTGTTAATTAAATTGTCTGTTGTTTTTTGCCACAGGGAAGGTTAGAGTGGAGTGATCAGAAGCTGTAACGCTGCTGCTGCATTACGCTTCATTTATTTACTCCCAGACTCTCCTCTGTCTCCAGCACCGCCCTCCCCGTGATGGGTGTTTTATTAGTGTGAGAGCAGAACTTCCGCAGTTTGAATTCCTTGGCACAGTGAAGAGGGAGATCTGACGTGTAAGCTTCCTCTTGTCAGCTGTGATACAGCACTTGAGGAGTTAATATCCCAGTGTCCGTCCCAGTTTATTTCTAGTTTAATTGGAGAGTGCACAGAAAGGAAACACTGACGCTTTTTCAAACAGCCCAACATCTGTCAGACGTGGCGTTTAGTGCTTCCCTCCTCCATGTGTCCTGGGCTTTCCTCGGGTGTCAGGTACCAGGTGCTGTGTGAATGGGTCGCCTGCAGCTCTGCTCATGTTAATTCTTTTATTTTTGATGTAGGGAAGGAGAACTGAGAACAGAAACAAAACCAGTACGATGGGTTCAGACGGTTCTGCCCCCGCGGACTCAGAGGAGCATCGAAGCGGTGACGCAACGGCTGCCTCCGGCAAACATTATCTTTGTGGCTACTGTGCAGCCTTCACAAACATAGCAGTTACTTTTCCTATCCAGAAGGTCCTCTTTCGACAGCAGTTGTATGGTTTGAAAACCAAGGATGCAGTGCATCAGCTGCAGAAGGATGGAATCAGAAATCTCTATCGTGGCATCCTGCCTCCGCTGATGCAGAAAACGACGACGCTGGCTCTGATGTTCGGCCTGTACGAAGACTTCTCCTCCCTGCTCCATAGCCACACGAGTGCTCCTGAACTCCTCACTCGCAGCATGGCAGCAGTGCTTGCAGGGACCACAGAAGCTGTTCTTACACCTTTTGAGCGAGTTCAGACTTTGCTTCAGGACTACAAACACCACGATAAATTTACAAACACTTACCAGGCTTTCAAGGTACTGAAAGCCTATGGGATGAGAGAATATTACCGGGGATTGGTGCCTATTCTGCTCCGAAACGGACCCAGTAACGCCCTCTTCTTTGGCCTGCGGGGACCTATCAAACAGTGTCTGCCTGAAGCAACTTCTTACAGCACTCATTTGGTCAATGACTTTATCTGTGGAGGGCTGTTGGGTGCCATGCTGGGATTCTTGTTTTTCCCAGTGAATGTTGTAAAAACTCGCATGCAAGCTCAAATTGGGGGTGAATTTCAGTCCTTCTCAAAAGTCTTCGTGAAGATCTGGCTGGAACGTGACAGAAAACTGATCCACCTTTTCAGGGGAGCCCATCTGAATTACCATCGTTCTGTCCTGTCCTGGGGCATAATCAATGCAACCTACGAGTTCCTGCTGGAGTTGTTGTGAAAACCACTGTCTTCCTCCGGCTCTTCTCCTCATTTAGGCGTCGGCACATATGATGTCACTTAATCCCAGGGAACAGTGCCTGCGTAGTGCGAAGGTAATTAGTCTTGGCCTTCAATATTTATGGAGTGAATGGTGATGCATCTAAACCTTGGTGCAATTAAAATGAACTTCTTAAAGTATTTATTTACTGGCAGGTGAGTTTACCCATAATGGAGCTACTAGACAAA
Organism: Antrostomus carolinensis; assembly: GCF_000700745.2. Lineage (NCBI taxonomy): Eukaryota > Metazoa > Chordata > Aves > Caprimulgiformes > Caprimulgidae > Antrostomus > Antrostomus carolinensis. The sequence goes on along the minus strand of NW_010332936.1, from coordinate 22,514 downwards.
TACAAGGTTTAAAACAAAAAGACTTGTATTAGTCCAGCTGTCTATTCTGTATCACTCCCAAAATTTTTTAACGCTCCATGATGGAATATGCTCCACTGTCCATGTTGTAGAACGTGAAAATCAAGGAGGGGCTGATGAAAATTGGTTCCCTTGCCTGATAAACTTCAAAAAATCTCAGTTTAAGAACTGCATTTTCAAATGCTTTAGGGTCCTAAGTACTCCTTATTGTTTAAAGCTAAAAGGACAGATACACATGGGGATGACTGAAGTTTAGAACTTCAAGCTTAAAGTAATCCTGCACAGACTTCTTCCAGACGCTTTGGAGCTTGGCTTTAAGATGAACGTTTCATTCAGCAGCGTAAGTGGTCACTGAATGTTTAACCTCGGAGTGAGCTGGCTCCAGCTCAGAGGGGGATCTCTGTGTGTGTGTGTACATGTGTGTGTATATGTACATGTGTGCCTTCATGTGAAAAAGGGAAAAGTGGAAGGAATGAAACAGCAAATTTACTAAAGCTTTAAAGTGTCCTTCCTTGTTAAAAAAAAACCTTCTACGTGTAAACGTGGAGTTTGTTCTGCTTTTTTTGCATTGCTGCTTTTTCTGTTGCTTACAGCTGCGGGCCTTTCTGTAATCCTCATTCAGGAGTTCTGCTTCCTGCCCTTGTCACAGTGCTTCACAAACACCCTGTTCTGTACTGAGATATCTTGTCTTCTGCAAAATACTTCTGTTCCCTTTGGGCTGTGAAATGAGGGATCACAAGAAGATATTTTCACCTGAAACTTGGAGTTCTTCCTGCTTGATGAGTACTCTTAACAGTTCTGCAACACAGCAGTGTGCAGCAGCACTGACAGGATGGGGTTTCTGGGTGTTCCCCACTTCAGTGGAGGTCTGTACGTGTAGCAGAGAGTGCAGCCAAAGGCGACCTCAAAAGCAGACAGGTGGGAAAGATTCAGCGTGTGGAGAACGTTTAAGGGTTTCTGTAGGTGACTGTTGGAGACTTACAGAAACAGGCAGTGTTGTGTCTTACAGGCTTGGGCGCTGGTGAGACTTCAGGCCTTAGAGAAAGGGACAGAAGAGCAAGCACGACCATAATCTACGTGAGGGTCTTAATAAAAAGCATTTAATTCTCATGAGGGACTTTATCTTATGAAGCTGTGTATATAAAAGAAAATATTTTGGATGATGGGAGGCAGGAAAGCTTTCAGAAACTGGTCGGAATGGGTCTTTTCGTAAGTTTTGGAGTGGTTATTAATTTTTTTCAAGCTTTCCATTTGCTAAACTGCCCTAAAATATTGATTCTAATCAGTGTGTTATGATCATAATATAGTCCCTAGCTTCACAGCCAAAAATGGCCAGGCACGAGTGAGCAATCTTGTACCCGGATGTTGTGATTATCTGCATTTAAATAAAATGTTCACTGAATGTTTGTTACTGGCACAATCTGATTTTTACCAGTGTACTGGTTTTTTGTAATCACTCCTTGATGGAATAAAAAAATTTTCATCCTGTTTCTCCATGGAAGATGCTATATGCTTCTGTAACGCTGGGAAACTGAAGGAGTGAGGGTGAGAGTTTTAGCGTCCGCCTGCCTGACGCTAACTGGTGATTGGCATCTCTGTGGCAAAGAGGAAAGCGCGGCCTGGGCCTGTCGCCGTCTCTGCGCGTGGGGCGGGTTCGATGCAGCGCGCTGCCAGGCGCCCGTGGCAGAACTGTGCTCAAGAATGATCTGTGCTTTATAACCACTGGCAGCTTAACGACACAATCAAATTACAGATGTTTTATGTGTTACAGGACAGGAACTTGTAATCAGGGAAGAGCTTTGGCACAGAAGTTACTGTGAAGTGGGATATGTAGTTCACTGAACGGGATGTGTTGCCAGTCTGGGAGGAGAGCGCAGAAGGAGTTGAGATGCTTCTACTAACACAAAACCAGCTCTGTTCAGGCAAGTTCAGAGGTTGTTTCCAGTCTTAACAAACGGATCACAACCAGGCTGCCTCAACTCAACTTACTTAATGCAGTTGCAGGTTAAGAATAGGGGTGATCCTTGGCAAGAATCAGGAAAGAGTAGCCTGGCTGGCAGTGTTGCCGCGTGTGCAGGGCAGCGTTACTGCCAGTAGTCTGGAGGAGAAAGGGTATTGAAGTGGCTTTGGCCAAGTTATCTTCCCTAGGGGGTTAGCAGCCTTTTCGTGGGACGCCTCAGGGGTGGGATCCTCGGTCTCCTCTTGCCTTGTCTCATCATGGTGTTGGTACAGATGCAAAGGGAACTGAAGCAGGACGTTGCCTGAACAGCTGGCGAGGCCAGGCCTGGTTCTGTCTTCTCTAAAAACATGCAGCTGGGACTCAGCGAGGTTTGATGAGCTTCTAAAGCAGAATTTTAAAAATGATTGCTGCTGCCTCAGTTGATTCTCTTGGTGGACTGCAACAGTCATTTCCATCTGAAGAGGGGAAGGGGAACTCCACCGACAATGATAACGGGAACACTGCCAAGAGAATAATACAGCTAGACTTGGGACAATAGCTACTTTGGGCAAAGGAGGGCAATATTGCAAACTAGTGCTCTCTCTCTTTTGAAGCATATTTCTGTTCCAAAGACCTTGTATACCTACTTTGTGCTAATTGGGTAATCAAATTTGGACAGTTCTTAGCTGTTTGCCAGGGGAGTGGGCTGGAGTGGAGGATGGGGGTGGGAAGAACACAGGCTTTCGCATGGAGAAGTAAACGCTGCAGGCAGCAGCTCCCAGCAGTTCTGGCTGGAAAAGGCCAGAGGCTCCAGTAACAGCTGTGAGAAATAAACATCAGGCACTGGTCGGGCTGTGACAGTCCAGTTAGATTTTTTTTCTCATAGAAACTAATGCCATCACATCTCCAACAACCAGAGACATGGCTTTCTCTCATTTGTTATTGCAACATATAACGAGGGGGCAGGAGAAAGCCATGTGCTGACAAGCCCAAAGAGCATTTTTTGCAGCATCAGAGGAGGTGACCTGGATATTGCATATTATTTTAGGCAGGTACAGACTGTTTGTGGCTGCCTGCTCTGCATCAAACAGGCCTGCTTCAGGGAGAAGAGGTTCAGAGTCAAATTTTGACTCTTACTGCCTCATTTTCAGGAAAGCTTGATGGAAAAGCAGTGCTGCTGGGTCTGGGACACACAAGCTTGAGATCTGCAGTAGCTTAGTATGACCAGCAAAGCCAGGGCAACAACGTGTGTGGATTTCCTCATCTGCTTCGCTTGTATTCCTTTGCCCCAACTCAAAGGCACCTTCTGATTTAAACCCAGATGCCATGTTGCTCGTCTGTGTGTTGAGGCCTCATTTACAGGAAACACAGCAGCAGAGAACCAAGCGACGTGCACAGCGTGTCCTGAGCGTGCTGAGCCCCACACGCCCCATCAGTCCGGCGTGACACTGTGACATTCACCTGCTCCTCAGCTGATGCTGAGGAAGATTCTGGTTTTCTGCAGGTGCTGCTCACACAGTGGCCTCACTGGAGCCCAAACCTTTGCAAGTGGAAGTGCACCGGGGCAGAGCATCACCCCTGGCACGTGCGACCCCCGACCCTCTGCCTCTGACACGGTGATCCCGTGTTTCCCTGTGGGCACAGCTGCCTGTTCACCACTGCAAGGCTCCTCCAGCAGCATTTCACAAGAACAGCAATGCTGCCTTCAAGGATTTGCCATGTGAACAAAAGGAGCTCTCTGCCCCACAGGTACTGTCTCAGGCAATGGAATGGTTAATTACACTTAGTTTGTAATTATCATACTAGCCCAAACACGTCCTGCTCTCCGGGCTTCATGAGTGAGCTGTTCCTTCTCACTTTTTTTTAAAGAGCTGGGTACACAGAGCTCGTTTTGCTCTTAAGCACTGTTTTTTTTTTCCTCTTGGTTGCAGAGTAGCCAAGAAACAGTGAGCATTACAGAATAAGCTCAGTGTAAGATAAATACATTAAAATAGATTTTAATTAATTGAATTATTAAATGTTTAATTTATTATGCAAGCAAGAGAAACTGTCCACAAATAGTAAGTTACTGTACGGCTGTAAGTACAATATTTTCAGAGCAGTTCTGATACTTTCTATACTGTATTAAAAGGCTACATTTTTTACTATGAAATCTCAGGTATTTCAAAATAGTCTACATGCACAATTTGTTCTTGTATTAAAAACCTTATACTTAACTGAAGATACTTCGTGCTTAAGAAAATGCACCATTGACTAAGATCAGGAAATGTGAAGTTTCTTTTTCCTGCAAGACAAAAATATTATGGGCTGCTGACTTCTTCCTTTTACTCCAACTTTTGACAATCTTGTAAACCAGATTTTTTTTTTTTTTAAATCTTTCATTTGGCAAGTATATTTCTTTTTTCTAAAAGTTCACATTTCATAGAGCAGCAGACCCATGTTTTATGGTATCAGGACTTTTTCCATATCAGTGTCACCCAAATTTAAAACAAAACAAAACAAAACACCACCAACAAACAAACAGAAAAAACCCACCAAAATCAACCACACTCACCCACTTTCCCCCCCCCCCCCCCGCAAAAGCCCCCAGAAAACCTGATGTTTACATTCTAATTCTGGTAGTAGGCAATGAAATTGTCCTTACCAAGACTCCAAGAGTGCAAACAAATGCCTGTGTGTGTCTGTCTAGATCACTGTGCTTTTCTTCCTATCCCCAATAGTTCTGTTTGGAGGTTACAGTTTTCCCTGAACTACCCATGTTTGACCAGTGGACTGACGCCCCGTGGCTGTGTATGTACTGAAATAAACACACACGCCTCATACAGAGGAAGCACATATACATGAATGTCACTGTACAGTCCCATTAGGGGTTTCTCTCCCCCTCCCCACCAATGTCCAACAGTGCTGCAGTGATTTAAAGCCTGACATCTAACAGAATACTCGGAAAATGCATTTACTCCCACAACAAACAGTCACTGGACTATTACAAAAGGATTACCAGCTTCAGACACTAGTTTGGTTCCTGTAGATGCTGCTATACGTTGACATTTGTACAGCGATCTTAATTATGCAGTTCATCTCCTTCTGCTGATCAGCCATGCTGCGAATGGAGGGAGGAATTCTTTCACCAGGGAAGTTGTGAATACGAACCATGCGTTTATAAAGCACACTGCATGCTTTACACTCCAACCGCGCTCTGTCTTCAGCAGAAACACTGTAAAATTTATCAGGCGATGTAACACTTGAGTGGTCACAAGTAAACCAGTTTAAAGAAGCCTCTGGTATAAGCCGTGACCATCCTTTGCTGTTACTGCAGACTCTCACCTACCGTTTGAAACATTTTCTTCTATTTTGTTTCAGGCAGTTTTATATAGTTCTGGAAGGTTAATTCATCTTTCGAAACATGAACAGCAAGGTAATCTTTTTCTTTGACTATCTAGAAATAATCCAAAGCTCACCAACAAATGACTTCATTAATTCAATAAGGCAAGGTAATATTATTCAGAAAGACAACTGAAAATCACTCCTTCTAGCAAGATGCAACTGCAAGGCGTATCAGTTATAAACTCTTGAACAGTGTTTCAACGAGCGTTACGTGAACTTCATGGGTAAAACAGATTAACTCTGAAAACTTCCACGTATTGTTGAAAAGGAGTAATCACATTATCAAAATCTAAGATTACCTACTTATTCAAACTTACTACAAATGTAATCAGAAGAACTAGGTAACATTTCTACAGCATACACGGACAGAATCCATCTTAATGCACATCTGCTGGACACGCTACAACAGCGTCAACGTGTCCTCAAACCCCTCAACCACATCAGCTTTTAGCGTCAGTCCTGCACTGCTGCTCAGTTCCCAGAGCCGGGCAGGGCTGCTCAATCCTCTGCTCTTGGTGCTGTGTGCTGCAGGTCATATCCAGATGTGATGACGTGTCACTTTGGAGCAACAATTCTTCACACAGAAAAGTTAGCGTCCACTCTTTCAGCATAATACTCTTGTAACAAACAGCATATCGTGAGGTAGAATTTAAAAAGTAACACTCAGTGCATATTAACAGGCATAGAATTCAAGTCACAAGCAATCTACCAGTTCAAGGAATTTCTGACGGGAAAAACCAAAACCAGCTAGGAAAACAAACAGACCCCAGAACTGCTTCGATTTCACGGGTGCTTCTTTGCCTCCAAAATGAACACAGTTCAATCCTCTGAGAACAGTATTTAAGATTTCTTCAAAAATGTTACCTGTAGTCCTTTTAATGATGTTTAGTAAAACATTAAATGAGAAAACAGCAGCCTAGAAGCAGGGAGAGCGAGTGCTTAGGGGAAAAGCCATAATGGTCCCATGCAAGGACACGGGGAGAACCTGTTTATTACTAACAGGCCACAACTTGAGTGCAGAGCAATGCAAGTGTTCATACAGCCACACTGCATTCCATTTCAAAACACTTCAGGAAGAGGGGACGTAGTACTTCCACTGAACTAATGTGAAGAACACAGTACCCAGAAGTTCTGCCACATGTGGGTTTGGGTTGGTTTTTGTTGTTTTTTTTTTTCCCCCCTCCAAACAGCTCGGCCAACTAAAGATTCCTTGTAGCTTAGCTCCTCCTTTCAATAAAAATCTTGTATTCCAAACTGTCCTCGAGTTTTCTGCATACTTCACTTCCACTGCTTTAAGTCACAGACAAGGGAACTGTTTCTGACAATCCAGCAACTTCCAGCAGCCCCAGATGTAGGTTCAGGTTCACAGGCTGTCATACACGTACAAAAGGAGCTGGGTACACACTGGAAGTGATGTATTTCTAACTAATTTAGACACACGTGCATATTTTATTTGTTCAGTCACTAGGCTCCATTTTGCACGGCTCAGCCAATTAACTTAACGTGAAAAAAAAATAATAAATTATTAATTGTGTTCCTTGTACACAGTTCCAAAAGCACCCAAAAGGTACAGGTGTTTGAATTTAAGAGTCAGTATTTTAGAAAACAGGGCACCTCTCTTCATCTACGATTTCATCAGTCTGCTTTTGAGTTCAAGATGAGAGTTTCAGCAACAACAGAACTGCTCAGATGATACACTACGGCACTTATCCACCTGTGAGCTGCTATCTGAGAAGACTATGGGCATTTATTTGCATTTTAAGTTAACTGAGAGTATTTACTTAAAAAATGATCCTTTCTCCTCCAGCTGGGATGATAATCTCCTGAGACACCATCACCAAATAATTCTGTTAAAAACCCATGAGAATAGAAAGTTTAGGGCTTCCATCGAACAGCAGGAACTGCGTCAGCTGCACGTACTGGACTATTTGAATGTAGTCCTTCGGCAGTCAGTTGCTAGAGATGATAAAAACCTAGTGCAGGAGTAATTAACTAGTCCTCAGATGACCAAATACTCAATACTGAAGGCCTTGTATTACTAAAGAAATTGTCCCAAAGAAAATATTTAAGGTTTTTTTCTCATAATGCAGAGGAGTCTTTCTAAGTCTCAATGACTTCTCCACCAACACTCATATGCTACCTACACCAGTTCAGAACTACAACAGAATCATTAGGCCTATGTCTTTCCAGCTGTCTCATCTTCAGAGATGTCTTCTTTTTCCCCAAACACATACTAACTTTTAAAAAGCATGGTCTGTTGAGCCACAGACAGTGAATCTGAACACCAAAATGCTGTCAGTCCCTTTTAGGTAAAGTTTGCTGCTGAACTGAGTGTCTGAATGGTCAGCAAAACTTTAGTGAAATAATAATAAAAAAAAGATCTTGTAACATGTGAAGTGATGAGAATATTACAAACTGATACGGACATAGGAGACTGAAGTAACTGTGCATTTACAAGATCAGCTACATCAACTTGAGGGCTAAAACATGGCGTTTGTACTTAATATGTGATTTAATGGTGAACATTAATGTTTTTCACATCTTAAGATAAGCAGGGTTAAATCCAAATAGATCTTACTGTAGACAGGCATGCTTTTAATCTGTTCCCAAAATGACAGTACATCTGAAGAAAGGCTTATCTGGTGATACTACGGACACGTCCTAGAGGAATTCCTCTCACAGCAATGGTGCAGGTGAGGTGTGGATGAACATTCAGGTGGGGCGTAGTTTTAACACCAGCAGAAAATTCTGCAGTGTTAGTTTTCAAACATGGGATGAAGGTTCATGTCACTGATGTGGAAAGCGCCCTACAAAAGAAACCCTGGTGGCCAAGGAGTCAAAGTTGCCCAAGAGAGGCCGACCAAGGACATCCCCATGGTATAAAACATCCAAACAGTTCGTCTGCAGTGGTTGCAGGGCAGGGTGTTCACCCATTCAACTCCTGCTTCCCTGCCCCAGTCTTTTCCTACTAAATTCTCTGTGATAAAAATACAGCTACATCTCCATCCAGGACCTATTCCTTCTGGCAATAAACATAATATATACAATTACAGAAAACCAAATGTTTTAAGTACAGCAAAACATTACAGAAACGTGACTCATTTTTCTAGCCAATCACAACCAACCAAATTAATATAGAAATGAAAACAAAATTTTCTGTGACGGTAACTAATTGTGTTAGTTACATAGAAAAGCAGCTCATTACCTAATCATCACTGTATAGTAGCTTCAGCAACAGAAAAGGACGAGAAAGTGTACATGTGGAAGTCCAGCTCTTTTGGAACAAGGAGGCGTCGTACCCGGGGACCCTGGGCGAGTTTGGTCTGAACTGCGACCCCTGCCCCCTCTGCATTTGTTTTGAATAGCCCACTCCAAGTTCCACTGAAGGAAATTATCAACAAGTATCATGGTGCAAACAAACCAGAAAAATGACTCAATGGCACAGGATCAGCAGGAGCAGAGGTCTGCTTGGAAGGCTGAAAACACAGCGCACGGAAGCAGACTTGTGGATGCAGTACGAGAATGCGTACAGTGCTGGGCTAGAAACTTGTTCCACTGTTGTCTTCAGAGATCATAGTAACTATGACCTTCTCTGGATTTAGAGATTTCAGAAAGAACACACTTCAACTAAACTGAAGTAAAAAACACAAACATCTGAAGGTCCTGTTGATGCAAGATGTGCCTAGAACTTTGGCTGATACAGAGAAACACGTCCACTAAGGCACCCCGAGGCGATCTGACAGTGGGTTGGAGAAAACTTGGTTGTCAGTACCACGTCATTGTGAGAGTAGAGGGAACGTATTTCTTTCAAGGGACTGGCTTCTTTGGGCAAACAGTCAACGAGTTCACTGCAGTGTGCATCAAACCCCAACAAGCGGATCCCAAAGCCATGCGGGGATGAAATCATCCGGCCATCGGGACTGAAGCAGAGTTCTTTGATGTAACCCCGGCCCACGTTGGCTTCTTCAATGCAATGAGTCAACCGCAGGGAACAGCGAGGCGAGACGGGGCGTACGGGGGCTCCTTCCTGGAACTCATAGACACAAGTCCACTAAAGAGAGAGGCAGAGAAAGCAACATTGAAAGAAAAGTAAAGCACTGCAGGTATCCATTCCCTCCCACTGCATGTCAAGTCAGTAACACAGGCATGACCATGCTGTTGCCTATCTACTCTTCAATAAGCATCTCCAGTGGCCAAGGCCAGTTCCTTGGCATCTCCTCCGCTTTCAACTGTCTAAACAAAACAGCTGCCTAGTATCAAAGCTACTTTTTAAATTAAATGTGATGCTAGATATAATCTTCTAAATCTAGTTTTTATCTGGAAAGAGTAAAACCTAATCCTTTATCCAGGCATCTGCTCTAATCTAGTAAATCTGTAATTTATGACTGACCACTGGCATTTTGTTCCCTTAACTTCAAAAGGAAAGGAATCTTGAAACAAGTGGGAAATAGATTATTGAAGGAATGTTATGAACAGCTCTATAGCCAGCTTGTTACTTGTGAGACAGCCAGGGATTTTAATGTGCAATCTAATTATCTACCCTCAAACCAAATGCAAAACCAGCTCTATTAAAAAGTTTGTCATGTTGAAATATTCCATTTCAGCCACAAGACAAAAGAAGCGTTAGAAGTTGTGTTCCGTATATTCTACTGAAATAAACACAAAGGGAACAATACTTATCAACATTAATAGAAGGGACTAGGGCAGGTACTAGGACTATGGGAAGTTATAACTAGGTCAATCGTCACTATCAACCAACCCAACAGAGTATTTGCATGATCAAAAAAATTCTATGTTGTACAGCAGTTTGATTATAAGTTTACAGAATCAGCTTCAAAATTTGTAACAAATCTGCTAAGCTTCCAATCAGTCCTCTACATATCTGTAAAAGGTTACCACTACAAAGAGTGGCTTTCTTCAAAAAAACCCACAAACAAACAAAAAACAAACCCACCCCAATTTACATCAGCTACCAAATTAACTAAACTGTTTATTATTGGTCAAGTATTCAAACAATTCTTTGTGGTTTTGGCAAATAAATATAAAACCTCTGTGTCTTGAAAACAGAGTGGTCTGCACAACTGTCACAGCAATAATTTGAAATAACCCTAGGAAAAAAAAAAAAAGCTGTTTGCTAGAGGACCATCTGTTGGAATCCAGGTGCTCTGAAGGCTCCGGCTGGGCTTTAAGTGAACTCGAGTTAACCTGGAAGTCACTTCTTCAAAAGCAGGTGCTCCCAAACACAACCTGCAGGCTTTTGCTCTTTGTATACAGTCCATGGAGAAGTATTTTCATTATTTCTGAGTGCATCACAGACTGCTTGTTTGTCTTAAAACGGGGTCCCAGTGCCATATAGCAGCTATTATACAACACTTCACAAAAAGCACCTGGGGAAACATAATCCAACACTGGCCTTGAAGTTTGCCATTACTTCTTTAAAGCAGTATTCAAGGGAGCGAAATCTGCAAGCTGAAGATGAGTTGTAACTGCTCTTATGACTCTTATTACTTCAAGCAAAGGCCCGGAACAGATCCTGCCAGGAAGGTCACTGATACGCCCTTTACATTTAAGCTGCAGTGTTTTAGAGTGAGGGTTGAGACCAAGGCACTTCCACATTCACAAGCATCATGCTCAGACCCACAGTGTGGTATTCCCCAGGAGATGCAGAATTATGCCGTAAGGGTTTTTCACAGAAGGGCAGGAGCATCCTCTGGAAACCATTCATCAGCACAGCAGAAGCACTTCATCCCTGAAGCACCAATGGAGGTTGAAAACACACCAAAGGCACTTGAGGAATTCAGAGGAGCTTCTCTGCTCAACTTAAACTATGTTCATCAGTACACAATGCTCTCTCTCATCACCTGTATTTTCCAAGTTCAAGCCTCCTATATTTTGGCAGGTACCTATTTTTCAGTCATGTATTTGGCAGCACAACTACTGTCTGAAAGGTTTTAACAGAGCTGTGAACTGTACAATGTATTATGTGAAAGAGCAAGGCAACAGGAGTTCTGAATGCAGGATACAAAGTTATATGAGTTAATTTAAAAAAAAAAAGTTCATAATCTTGGTGTAAAATTAATTCATTTGTAAGTAACTGATTTATTCAAATGTAAATTTACCCCAAAACAAGATATGACTGATATTATCTTACTCAGTGTATTTTTTTAAAAAATATTAGTTTTACCTCCTGGTCATCTGTATTACTTGAGCACCGAAGAAGCGTAGCCCACCCTTTTGGATGTAGCTGCAACGATGTAATGCAATTGCCCCGATCTCTTTCTCCAGGAACTTCTGGTGTTAAGACCTCCAAACTATTTCTAGGTGATCCACCTAGAAGGGGAAGTCAACTGTAAGTCTCAATGAAGTCTATATGCTGATCTGCACCTCTCTCATCAGTCTCCTGCTGACCCCAGGTCAAACAGGTGACACTTGCATTTGACTGCTAGAAAAGACCGCGCCTTTATGGAAGTAAAGCAAAGAGAGGTTATACTAACAACTGAAACTAATACCAATGGGCTCAGTCCTGATTTCAAATAGCTCCTTCTTGGAAATTTTCCTTCCAAGACCTGCATTAAATCACCTCATATTATGAACTAAGAGTTAACTTTCTATCCATAAGCTCTGCATTATCATTAAAACAAAGTCTAAAGAGTGGGGGTTTTTAAGAACTACTGGTTCTCAAACTTGTACAATGTTCTTCCCAAATTCCTTCCCAAGTCTGCTGAGCTGTGTGCAGTTTGCCTCCCTTCTCCTACTTACCCCTGGAAAGCTTTTCACAGGTAAATCATGCCCTGGCATCCAGATAAGCTTCCTCCTTTCATAAATATGTTTGAGGATCTCACAACCACGAGTAGTTAAAACCTGACATTATACTTATTTAATTGCACGTGATTCACAAAGTTTATACCCATTTGCCAAGTTCATGCTGACTCTCTGGAAGTGTATCCTTGATTCAGAGGAGGCCTGCTAACAGCACCATCAGTTTTCATAGCTCTGTAATTAGCTAGGGCTTGGTTTGTAATCAGAACTTCACAAAACACTCTGTTCACACTTAGGACCTGTTTGCATACTCTTTTTCCATGCTACTGACTCCTCAGGAAGAAACTGCCGATACCTGTTCCCACCATTAAGGAAAACAAAAAGCAAAACATAGTTATGTTCTGCTCTGCTGTTTGGTTTTTTTCCCCTAAAGGTCACTCACACAAACTGCTTTCAAGAAAAAATACAAGGAGGAGGGAGCACCTCTACATAGCAACAATAATGTACTGATATAAAATAAAGATCTTGTTGCTGTTATCAGATTTCTTGGAAAAAAAATTATTAGATCCCCAGACTTTGGTGTACAATTATATTTTATTGGTTTAATATCAGTCATAGTGCCATTATTCTTTTAAAAGTCACAGAGACAAAAATGCATTGTTTCATTATTATACTCTGGCCTCTTCTGGATACAATGAGTCAAAGTCCACAGTTTATTTATATTTTTTAAAATCTTTTCCTACCTTCTCGCTGGGAGGATCGTGACATGTGTTTCTCAGACAGCGGACCCAAATCATTCTGGTGACATGGTGAACCAACAGCTCGAGGACCAGACGAACCTGATGACGTTATGTCTGCAAACAGCATCAGCCGTGTGAACATAACAGCTAAGCACAGCCCACTCACTAGGCATGTCCCTCGCTTACCCTTCCTTAGAAATGTTAAGTAAAGGGAAAGGGTAAGACATCTTGCTAAGAAAATACTTTTCAAAGTTTAGTTTATAGTCTAAAAGAACTATTCTGTTTGTGCCTCATACAGATAAGCTGCCAGCACAATAAACTCTACTGGAAACAAGACGTGAGCTGCATTCCTTCCTTCTTGTGCACTATCACCCTCCTGCTGCGACACCCAGACAGCAGAGCTCCTGTCAGTACTTTACTCTGTTACTGCCACAGAGCAGCAGGAAGCAAACAGTGACATTTCAGAGCACGTGATTCTTCCAGGTCTGCTGTCAAGAGCACCCACACCACTAGACAACAGTCATTAGCAGTTGCTGGAGCTCACACACAGTCAGCCCACTCAACACAAGTTGAGTTTCTTTTATTACAGGATCAAGGACAGATAAATCCTTGATAAATAAAGCTGGAGACTGCCAGCTCGAGACGACAAAATTCCACAGGTGCTATATCCTGTAGTGCTGAAGTCCTGATATCAAAAATCACCCTAAACAGGCTCCCCAAGTCAGAACATACCACTCAACAGTACAGATGTGTGTGAGCCCTGTGCAACAGAGCAGCTACCATGCCGAAGAGTTAGTTCCTCAGCAGAATCCTTTTGACTCCACCTCTGCCTTCTCTTGCCAGCTAAGAGTATCCCATAAAACACCTCTAACAGAAGCTGCCACAGACCTTTCCACAAGCATTCACCTGAACTTGATGTAGTCCTCCTAGCTCTTAAAATTGGGTAGCTGCCAACCTCTAAAGATTTGTTTAGGTCAAGGTCATGCAAAATCAGAAGATATCCAGAGGAGGTTGAAATCAACATTTTGGAACAGTCTGGCGTCAGCCTCATTCGCATGAGAAAACGGGTGTGAAAAAACTTCTTGTGGGGACATCCATCCTCTGTGCACCTGGAAAGAGGAAAAGCACAAGGAATGGCTGCAGTGAGCTTCGACTCAAGTCCCTAATAACGTCCAGAAGAGCTCAAGATGTGCTAAGCACCCCTGTAAATCCAAAAACTTTTTTTGAGTACCGTTTTTATCCTACTTAAATCAGATTTTAATGAAGTGTCAGAAGTCACATTTGCATAGTACCACAATGAAGACAGAACTTTTTCAAAAAGGAAGAACTACGTTTTGGCACGTCAGCAAGAAAAGCTTTGTTTTTAGCTGCTGCCCTATTACCATATAAAGGTGATGCAAGTTCTTGGCAAGGACTATAAACTGATCACAGTATTTAAGAGCGCATTAGAGCACCACTCAAGGAAGCAGATTTTCATTCTTGTACAGAAGAACCCTATCCTTGTGTGCTTTAGAAATGCAACAGCACAAAGAGAGCCACATACCTGTTTGTGTCCCAGATGATCACGTTTCCATCAAACCCTGACGTTACTAGTAATCTTGTGTTGGTATCATACTCAATGTTCTTCACCCAGCTGGTATGACCATGTAAAGTGCACACTTTTGTGTTCAGCTTTCTCAAATCCCAAAGTGCTATTGTAGTGTCATCAGAACAAGTGGCAAACAGTCGATTATCTAGAAACCTGAAAATGGGAGAGAAATACTGTGGCTGCTTAGTACCTTTTCTAACTTAAATATTCTTAAGCAGGAATTAAAGCTAGCACAGAAATAGAGTGGCCACACAAAAAAAATTAACATACAACAGAATATTTGTCAATAAAACAGTTCCATTAAAAAATGGAACCAGCAGTGCATCTGCAGTAGCAAACCAGTAAACCCACAAGAGCATAGCAGAAGTTTTGTTTCTGGTTTGGTGGTTTGATTTGTTTGTTTTGTTTTGGGTTTTTGTTTATTTGTTTTTTTAAGGAATCCCCTGAAGATCACATAACCACCAAGCCACCAGTGGAACACATGCTCACAAAGACTCCCAGTGGTAACTAAATCAGTTACCCATCCGGACAACACTCAGCTCTAAACTTACAAAGTCTTTATAAGACACAAACGTGCCAGGACTGGTCAGCTTTCAGACCACTGGGTCTGTCCACAGACAGACCTGCTGAGTAGTTTGGCAGACGCTGCAACAGAGGTCTGCCAGCCTAGATCGTTTGTAACTTACGCCTTTCACCTTCCCCACTTCTGCCAGGTCCTTTCGCTACTACGGACAAGCAGCACCAGAAGACACAGCAATCCCACCTTCATTTCAGAGTGTACAAGATTCTATCAGCTTGTAATTAAACCCATGCTCTTCTTTACTCTCTTCATTTCTACCCACATATCCACCATCGTTCTCCTCCTGCTATTCTGTAAATCGTCCTCTCTTCCCCACTGCAGACATAAGCTCCCAGCACTCACAGGTGGTTTTTAAAATAAAATTACCTTTTGTTATCCCTACTGGGAGCCCCTTACTGCTTTTACACCTTGCTGCTCTGTACGGCACACATCCCACTAGCTTAGCCAAAAGACGTGGTGTCCAAGCCTCCTTTAGCCACCGCCTGAGCGCCCCCCCTTCCACAAGGCCTGACGCTGCTCTGTACCGCGCCTGGCTGCTCAGCATCCAACGTAGTCGGTCCTGAACAGAAACTCATTGCAAAGTCTGTGACAGGAGTCGATCGACGGGGACCTGCTTTCAGAAATGCCCTGCCTAGCCAGCCCAGCACGGACAGCGGTGGAACCACCCACGCTAGAAATGCTCACTGCCAGGCTTACCGGGGTGCTGCTGGGGCAGTGTGAAGCCCTGCTCTTACCAGAAGGCTGTTACAGACGATGGATCTACATAGCCCCTTTCCAACCAGACCTCCTGCCACTCTGTGATGTAGCCACAGCTCTCCATAGACACCTGAGTCACACAGCATCTGCATGCTCAAAAGCTGGCCCTGTGGTTTCACACGGGACGTACAACCATGCTTTTTCAAGAGATTTAATCCGGCAGATTAACTATCTCATGCATGGCTTGCTTTACTAACTACACATCTTACATTACACACGGCACTGCTATCTTGGAAACGTGTGCTAGATTTAAATCTGAACGCTGCCCCTGTTTGCACATATCCCAAGACCCTTAATTTCATTCCACCTTCACCCATATTTTTGCTTCAGAGCCCATCCAGATCCACAACGTCCCAGGAGCAGTGCTAGCTGCAGCTGTGAAGCCAGGAGGAGCCACGCAGACCTCCTGCATCAAGGAAGGTTCTGTACCACCTGGACAGTCCCTACAGTCTCCATCAAAAAGCAAGGAGCTTTTGCTCGCATCCTTCTGCCTTTCCTTTCTGCACAGTACAGTTGTGTGTTTGAAGCAGGCACATGAAGTTGGGCTTTTCAAACGTACAAAAACAAGCACAGGTATCAAAGTGCAAATGCAGAGCACTGTTCAGGATGAGCATTTCAGATTATCTTTGGAAGTAGCAGCTGCACAAGTGGCAAAGGCTACTCAAATTTATGGGCTCCTTCAATACAGATGTGCACGTAAGGATGTAAGTGGTTTCAGCTTCCACCACAGGATAATATGAAGCTCTGTTTAACTCACTACTGCAAGAAGAGCAAGCCTACTGCTCTGTATTTCACAAGGTATTTACAGACCTCCAGTTCTACAGCGTACTTGTATGCAGCAGTGAATCTGTACCACATGCATAGTGCTCCATATGCACTGTTTATATTCTGCACTTAGCAGATCTTGAGTTCCTGCTTTCTTAACAGATGACAGGCTCATCACTAGTGTCATACTGGGAGAAGATGATAAAGTGGAAAAGAATATGGGTCATACTAGTTGGATTACTACACTGATCAGGTTAAGTACTTAGCCTGTTCAGGTGGTAATTCCTTATCATGATAATCTCTGGTCTTCAGCCAAACTTCAGTGTGTATCACTCCTCCCTGAAGTAGTATGAGGCAGCTCGACCACCTTCAAGTGATTAGAGAAGGAAAGAATATCTGATGTAAAAACACTCCATCAGACAGAAGGGGATAGAAGGGCTGGAATGGGCACTAAAAAGGCAGAGCTAGGTAATAGATTGAGTAAATTGAGTCTAGAGGTTACTTAAGCAAATGTGAGACTTCTCAAAAACCCAAAGTGAAGATAAGACTTTGAACAAGTACTTAGACGAGTTACTTGGTTCACTAAGAAAATCAATGGATAAAATTATTTAGTTGGCATTACACAGATCAAAGTTTAGCATACTCCATTCCCACTGCAATCTATGTCCTTACCTTCAGAATGGTCTGATGAAGGTGTTTGGAAAAAAAAACCATACCTGACATAAAAGCGAAAACAAAACCTATCCAAAACCCACCAGAAACAGCTGCACATAAATACTACGGCAAGAACAATCTACACAGAGGTATGTGGAAAGTTACCCCTAGAAACAGCATTTTATATTTTAGGCTTAGAACCAGGCAAAAGTAGCAACAACTCCAATGAAAAATAACCAAGTACAATGTGAAGAATCCAACATTTCAGATTTTCAGGGTTAAAGTAAAACAGAGTACACCTCTTGCCTGTATAAATTAATCATTTGTCTTTATCTTAGATGCTGCAGGTAACTCTGCTTCACCCACCACAAAACAATTTTCAGAAGAAAGAGACATGGAGATACAAATGGTATCAAACAGCTTTCATGTCAGGAATGACCAAGCAGGCTACGATTCACTTGAAAACTGGCTAATTGAATGTGCATATGACTCAGGCATATAAAAGCGACTGACATAGAGAAAGTAAAGAGACATTAATTGTTCCTCTCTTCCAACTTAAGAAAACAAAAAGATAGAGGGCCTCAAACTAAGCTAACAAGTTTTAGAAACACTACAAAATACTTCTTGAAACACACCTGTGCCACAGAGCTCTGCCATGGGTGAGTTTTAAGTAAACTCAAAACCTGACCAAATTCAGGTAGAAAAAAAGTCTGCTTTAGATGATTATAAACCACAAATCCCCAGTGACTGGGAGATTACTGGAAGAGGACCATCACATGCACACCTCTGAGGCACCTGCTGTAGGGCACAGCAGTGATGGTATTAGTTTTTTCTGCTTATTACAAGTAAGTTCTGTAGCAGTATAGTGCCTGGAGTCCTGCTCATCAAGCAGAAACAATACAGCTGGTAATGCTGTACTAACCATGTGTTACAGAATATAATGAAATTCCTTATAACTAAGTTTATAACAACAAATGGGGACATAGAGGAAAACACAGAAAAAGATGTCACTATCCTACAAAGAGAAAATAAAGCTTTAAGAAGCATTTCAAAGGAGAGTGGAAAGTTTTCTGCATGTTGCTAGGAAGGACTTTGCTCTGGTGATAAACACTAAGTCTGAGAGTTATCGGTGTGGAGGTAGTACTGCTATTTTTATGTAAATCAAACTACACAGAGAAAAGACATTTAAGGACCAAGAGCAGACTTACAAAGACTCACAGACAGCCAAAGTGGAAAGAAAGGAGATCCTCTGAGTAAGAGAGGAGAGTGGCAGGAAGTTTCAGTGCTGTTCTCAACCAAGGAGTGAGATAAATTTTCAAGATCAGCACAGCTGACTGAAGCAGAGACAGCCAACCAGTCAAGCAGCCTGCAACAGAACAGTCTTCGAAAAACACGGTCCAGACTAACTCACTTGAAACCCTAGCAAGAGCAGTCTGAATGTAAGGATTTAGAGATGTATAAAAATACAAATAAATCCAGTTTGCCTGTGCCTTCTGGTAGCTTGATAACATGGCTTTATTTCCCACCTAGCAATATCTAAAAGCTAAGCACACTTAAACTACAACCACTGGCACGCAAGACGTGAGAAGCTGTATTTCCTTGCAGAAAAGCGTGTTCTCAACATCTCTTCTGTTGTGCCAGCTTTTACTGTAGCTATTCTGAAAGACATCCAACGGATGTAAAACTACAGTCCCCTCTAAAAAGCACAAATAGCTTGTGAAAAACATCAATTTATCCGAAGAACGTGTAAAGACAGTGTCACCCCACATTTTTTCAGCTCTTTTGAGGGGCAATGCTCAGATTGCTTCTATAGTTTTCTTGGGGTTTTTTTTTGTTGTTGTTGTTTGGGTTTGGTTTTTGGGTTGGTTTTTTTTTGCTTTGAGAACCTGCGTGAAGAGAAGCTACAATATTGTCCATATGGTTAAAAAGTGTCTTAAGCTCACGTGTGAAAGTCTATCCTCAGATCCAGAACAGCTACAAATAGTAGGATTTAAAATTAAAAACACTGCACGACAAAAATACTGATGATTTAGGTTCCTGTGCTCGCTGTTTCTGACTTCATCCTGAGAAACATGCAAAGGATTTAAACCACAAAGACTGAGTTTAAGTTGAATGGTGGGAGCCATTTCACTTTCCCAGCTCTTCTGTATCATACCTGGATTTAAAGCAGACAATCTTTGTTTGGAAATTTCTATGTGACTATGGCAAACACTCTTATGATTCAAAATACCAGCCATATTCATATAAATATATGATCTTGCTACTGTCTCTGACTTGCACTTGAGACACAAATCACATGCTACTTCTTACACTCTGATTTACCACATTCATTTGGGGCATCCTAAAGGCCAATTAAAACAGGTGACAACCCTTAACGCTCTTCTGCTCCCATGAACTGCAGCTCCTCCATCAACAAAACCACCTCCCACCACCACTTCCAGATTCCTCCTCTTCCCCTTCCCACCTCCAATACTAAAGAGAAGGAAAATGGCACAAAGCAAACCGCAGCCTAATGGCTTCACAAAACCCACTCTCCCCAAGAAAGTGCATAACACAAACTTATCATGCTGTTGTAAGAAAAGCATCTATGGCAAGGCAAAATACGAGATCTTTTATTCCTTCTGGCCTACCTGATATTATTTACACAGTCTTCATGAGCTTCAGAGAGAGTTTTGATGTGCTTTGAAGATATTGGGTCAAAAAGCAGTACTTCAGTCTGTTCACAAGCAACAGTCAACACTGACCTGCAGGGGAGTAGAGCAAAGCAGACACATTTGTATTCAGTAGAATAAATTATATCTGTGTGCATCCAGCTAACCTCCAACCTCTGTCCTCACAGAAACACAGCTTCACCATTGCTCAGCTTGGCTTTCTGTCTACACTGCACTGACTCTGCAGAAGTATCTGTATTTTTCTGCTGCCTTCTTGCAGATGCCTATTCTCAAGCACCTAATACACAAAAAAATACAGAAGAAAATAGCATGTTGTTTCATTCTGGAGAAGTTAACTTCTCCAGCTTCTTTCTGAGAGACAAGGACTCTCCTGCCTGCCTGTGGGCGTAATTAACGCGCAGCTCGTACGTTCGCTAGAGAGACCACATGCTCTTTTAATTCACTTTTTTTTTTTTTTAACATGCAAAGCGGTGGTTTTATAATGGCTGCATACTTCACAGATCCAGTGATGGCTTTATTTAAATCACATAGCTAAGTGCATTTACACCAGTGGTTTTTTTAGAAGTTACTTGAGGGTGATTTGTCCCATCACTGCAGTGCAGGGCACAAACTCAGTGGCTCCTGTCTAAGAAAAAAGAAGGTTCAAGATGTGGCATGAAATCTGCTGCTTTGCCCATGTGAGGATATTTGCTCGGTGCTGCAGGAAAGAGGAAAAAGAAATAATAATAAAAAAAGATCACCCAAGAGTAAGTGGAAAGGCATCTTCTCTGAAATTCTACTGCAGATTTCCCATACAACTGTACCCATGTCACGGTCTCCCTCTAGCAACATGGTTCATTCTTGGGCAACCGCTTTCCACAGGGTGCTGAGACACCGTAGTCCGCTTTTTGGGGTGTCAGACAACCAGGTGCAGAGCTCTGTGAAACACAAGGGTCTGACAAAGGCTGTGCTGAGGAAGGAAGCACAGCACACGCCGAGCGCCAGCAGCCCACGCGCGCTTGTCAGCCAGGCAGCCGCGAGCCACCTCCTACACTGTCACCACATCAACCCTCATTAAAGGGGACAACGTGTGGTTACAACCTCCTCTAACCTCCCGCCCTTACCAGCTATGGCAATACACCCCTCAGACTGCACGGACGCTACCCCAGCTACACCATCACCGTGCAACAGGCAGCCAGCGCTGCGCAGTTTCCTCCTCTCCCCCCACAACACGGACTGCATCGGCTGTTGGGCTGGGCGTCCACTCAGAAGCAGCATGACAGGGACAGTCAGACTGTCTGTTCAGAAGCAGAATGTTTAAACCAAACTCTCAAAGAGAGCACCCCTTCCTAATAACCCGACTACTCAAGCAGCTCTGCTGACTGCCTGCATTTTCCTGCATCAGCACAGCATGAAGCCAGTAAATGCTAAAGGCAGAAAGGTTCAAGGCTTTATTTAAAATCTCCAGCCTTTCTGCAACTGAGTCATTTTTTTCACTAAAAGCTTATATTTTAAAGTTTAGATTTAACAGTTTTACTTTTTAAAATAGCAAGAAGTCAAGTGCATCACACGCTATCAGACATCACGTGCTTTTAACGAGAAAGAAAGAGTTCTCTGACAAAAGGTGTTGTGTTCTAAATGCAGCAGTGTTGTTATGGAAGTGAGGGTCCAAGGCAGCAACAGCGAGGCACTGGCACCAGTCTAAATCGTGCATCAGCAGAGACTCACACTGGGAACATGGCTAATTGATATCCACATTTTTTGAGATTAATTTTGCAACAGACATTAAACCACACTACCATTACTACTCTAAGGATGCAGAAAAGTCTATAGCAAGATTTAGTATCTTACTCTATCACCTAATTCACCTGCCAAAACCAGAACAACTAACAGAAACTACAATTTCAAGGACACTACCTCCTTTAAAAAGGCACCTTTTCTTCCCCACACAAAGACCTCTGTGTACCCA
Organism: Antrostomus carolinensis; assembly: GCF_000700745.2. Classification (NCBI taxonomy): domain Eukaryota; kingdom Metazoa; phylum Chordata; class Aves; order Caprimulgiformes; family Caprimulgidae; genus Antrostomus; species Antrostomus carolinensis. Next base: position 711 of record NW_010332936.1, on the reverse strand, counting down.
TATACAGCTTTTCTTGGAGAAAAATAATCAAAGATTTTGTCCAGGACATGTGTTATTTGTAAATGAGACCAGAGAGATTTCTGCAGAGGGTTCACAGAGGTCCCACCAGGCACAGAAAACACCAGCTGTCCACAGCTGGGGCAGGCTGTCCAGCTCTGCCCCCGCCTCTCCTGGGCTGTCAGTATTGACTGGGTGGGTGTGGGCTGAAAAGGTCTGACTAAGGACAATGACAGGACAGGGAAGTCTGGCCAGCTTCATTAGTGAAGCCAGCTCCAGGAAAGCTCAGAAGTTCCTCAGCACTGTGACAACTCTGACCAGTACAGCAGTGTTATGACAAGAGGGCAGCATGCTCCAACGACCCTCAGTCCACAAGGTGAGCCCTTGAGGAGCAGTTCCCCACAGGCCGGCCAGACCTCACCGGCAGCACACACAGCCCACAGGCAACATCCCCAACGTGTCTCTGAGGAGCCAGAAGCTGACAGCAAGGGCAAGGAACGGGGATGCAGCACTCCTGACCACAGTCGCTTCCCCAGAGAGAAGCTACAGGGACCAGAAGTCCCCACTACAGAGGACGGGTCTCACCAGCACGGAACAGGGCGAGTCTGTGACTGCTCTGAGCTGAACCAGCAGAGAATCATGCAGAAGTGAGAGCAAGGTTTGAGTTACAAATCATAGATTCGTAAAATGTTGTGAGCTGGGAGGGACCCACAA
>NW_010332935.1:0-6853 GCF_000700745.2 Antrostomus carolinensis | reverse complement strand
GGGTTGGAACTGAATGAGCTTTAAGGTCCTTCCCAACCCTGAACATTCTATGATTCTATGCCCTTTTCTGCACCCTGAGGGTTCATGGAGCCATCATCATAAAGTGGCTCTACCCAGCTATAATGCCACCTTAAATAAGACAATTATGCATTTGTAATCTCCCTCCCCAAGAAAAGCAGACTTGCGAGGTCATGGTGTGCGTAGGCACGCAACTGTCCATCCTTAACTTTTGGATTCGTTTTCCAATTTCAAGTATATGCAAAAAAGAGAGAGCAGTCTCAAAAAAACTCTACGTTTCTACAAGTTGCTTCAGCTGTTTGCTTTCTCGGAAACACCGCAGCATGACCTCAAGAAGACAAATGTCCAGGCAATCAGGCTTCACCCCTTCTGTAGCTCACAGGACTGCGTGTTTCCATCCTGCCTTGGACTGGATCACACTCTGTTCGAGGCAGAAGCAGTGTGCTGTACCAGGAGAGATGGCAGACTTGGGGATTGTGCTGCAGATGGGTCCTTCTAAGACCACCTGAAATGGTCCTCCATCTCTGGGTGTGCCACAGGACGGCTCAGGGTCACAAGCCACTTGTCTGAAACAAACTTTGTGCAGGTGATGAATCATTTTCTGTTCCTCATCTTCCAGATGCCTGACGTGATAAAATGGCATCTCATCCTTAGAATCAGTGGTAGAAGAGATGGTGAGAGCTGTGTGTACTCATCAGTGGTGTATGTAATGCTCAAAAAAATCACCAAAAAATTTTTGTCTTTCATCTTTCTGCACCTGACTGCCATTTCTGAGACTGGCAGGCAGGAAGGAGTGGCTTGATGCATACTTTTAAAGGTTTGTGAAACTCAGACAACGTGGTTCTGGGCACCAAAGAAACAATATATTCTTCCTCTAGGAACAGCTGTATTATGAAACAGCAAGTCAGCCATAAGGCACATACCACATGACAGCAAAATAGCAAATTATCAAATAGCTGCTCGTTATGAAAACAATGCTCTATTCTGCACAATAAAAAACTCAGAGAGTTTTTCCAGAGGGGGGGGGGGGAAAATAACATCACTGAACATGCAAATGAGGACAAAGTAAGAACATCACTTAGTATACATCTGTATTTTCCAAAGTAAGAGAACGTTATTGAGTATGCAAGCACAACACCCAGACACTGCACTCAGACACATACAGACACGCTATTCCAGCTGCTTTTGAATGGCAAATCCTAAATCCCATCCTCCCTCCCAAAGCTCTGACATCTCCTCTGAGCTACAGGTTTTAGGACTAGCACACACTTCTCTGCCATTCCAGTCAACTCAGTATTTTATACGTGTTTGTAGGTTATATCTTGGAGAGAAGACGTTTTACCCTTCAGTCTCGTAGGTACTTGCTGGAAACAAGAGAAGAGTCATCTTCTAGTAGCTGGAGGGACAGCATGTTCCTCCCAACTCAACAACAACCTTCCACTCCCTGACCTGTCTCCTTGAAGGCATCGCTATCCTGGCTCTGCTCCCTGCTTTACATCAGGTCTATTTTCCTTCTCTGGATGCACCAGCTCCCACCCAGATCTCTGATCCCAATGCCCATCCCCTTAGGGAGCAATTCTTTGTCTCTCCAGATCAGCCACGTCCACCCTTCTTCCATCCTCCTTCAAGAGCCAACCCCCATTACCTCTATGCCCTGACATCTCAACGGCTGCAGGCTCCACCTGCTCATATCTGTATTCTCCTTCCCATCAGTCCCAATTCTCCTTCCCATCAGTCCCAATTTTTCTCCCCAAGGCACTCCTCTGATCCCGGTATCTGCTGTGCTCCCAGCCAAAGATGAAATATTCAGCGATTACAGTTAGTAAGCCCTAAGCATATGCAAATTGATCATTTTGAAAAGGCTTGTATCCTGGCTAAATTCAGATGCTTTGTCATGCAAATGGAAAAAAAAAAAAAAGACACATCCCTGGAATAAAATCTCTCATCCTTTTTTCAACCAGATTTTAAGTGTTTCAAAGGAGAGAGGTACTATTGGTCTTCCACGGTAAAAGTTGAAAGAACTTTTAAAACATTGGAAAATTTTCAAAATCAGCCAAAACATTTCAACTGAAATTTTACACACACACACATACACACACACACAAAAAAAAAACTAAATAAATTGGTACAAGGCATATATAAGTGATTACAAATTTCCCACCCAAACAGTTCAAGTTTGGCAAAGTTATGAAAATCTTGTTTGGCTACTTTAATACTTGTGACATTATCATATGCCTATCATTTAAGCAAAATGAATTATTAATATATACCCATTTCTGTTAATTACTGTCTCCTCCAGGAAGATTTAATTATCTCTTAGCCAAGCCCAAATCACGCTCCCTATAGTCAAGAGTGCATCTGCTGAACACCCAGTGGGTCTGAGCGGGCTCCAGAAGTCCTTCTTCTTCAGTAGCAAAACTCTGCTCTGCCCTACAGAGCCTACAAAAAAGCTGGAATCAGATGTCTCGGAATGTTCAGTGTTAAGAAAAAACACAGGAAAAAAAAAAAAACCCAGACCTTCTGTGAGCAGATTGATTGCATAGAGGAAGCAATGCAGAAACTGAAACATATATTTTTTTTCCTTGGTTCTTGCCAGTCCAATAAAGTACTTGTATGTGCTTAACTGTATGGAAACAAATATCTCTGCTGTAAGCACTACATTTAGGAGCTGTGTATGTATTTCAGGAGTCTGCTACACTCCACTGTAGTCTGTATTTCTACAGTCCACCACAGCTATCGTTACAACTACCAGTACCTGTTAAATCTACACCTGCAAAAGCAGGTATTTAGTGGTCTATATACGTTATCTGAAACGTCACCCTATACTGTCCAACACACCTGTGCAGTGTTGGAGAGCACCTGAAGCACTGCCATCAACAATAAATACTGATAAATACTCACTATTTCCAGAAGAACCTCCCCTGCTGCACTTTTCCTTATTAAAAAGTATATTCTTCTAAAGTTGCAAAAGATGCATGTTCATAGACTCCCAGAGCAGTACATCTGCAACTTTTGCAAGTTAGACCTGAGTAACGAAATCTGTGGACAAATGTCAAACCTAAATTTTGTAAAATGGGCTGGATTAAACTACCAATTTTGTTTTCAAAGGGGAGGGGGGAAGAAAAAAAAGAGAGAGAAAGAGATCAATATATCTGTCACCACCTGAAACTTGAAAAACTAGCTCACCATTTCCTACAGATGAGCAGCAAATTTATCATGGAAGCCAATTAATTTCCATCTGTCTTTTATTCTCATGTAGCTTAAAAAACTGGAAAAAGGTAAGCTAACTATTGTAAATTTATGCAATGCTGTGTTCCCAAATTTCAGAAAACAAACAAACAAACAAAACTATCTCTGGAAATCTGCAAATCCTCAAAAGCCCTCTGAAATCTCAGGTTTTTCTAAACAGCAACAGAATCAAATGAGGAAAGGATTGGTGAGTTTTTCTCTACAGACAGAGAACCCTACTGACACCAACAAGACAGTTGTGTAAATTTCTCTGCTTGAGGAAGGATCTGTATCTCATAAAAAGGAGCCACACATCTCAACAGCCAACCACCCAAAACAGACTTGAGGGGAAACAACAAAGGAGACATCTCCTTTGCTCATCTTCCTCCATAGGACTCACTGTCCCAGATCAAACTTAGGAAACACTTACAACTAGGGTCATGCAAAAAAATGGAGCAAGAATACCACGACAGCAGCAAACAAGTATTCTCACTTTCTCTACGTCCTCTCCCACACTAGGCTGAAAGTTAATCAATAACCAACTGTACTGCTTGCTTCTATGTTGTTATTTTGATCATGCACCTTGTTAATATCAAAAAAAATCACACTCTCTAGTCACTTGGTCAGTTTCTAAACAAAATTTGCATGTCTGTTGACCCCAACAAGGTAAGGGCATCTTGGGGAAAAAAGACTATTTTAGAAGACCACTGAAAGATGAAGACAACTGAACACAAAACACATCACCGCTTCAAAATTTAGTTTTCCTTATGATACATGTTCCTTTCAACCATTTTTCTACATCCATTTTCTAACTTAAAACATTATTTATATATAGAAAGTTCCAATTGCAAATGCCTATACAAGTCCTGTTTGAAAAGCTACATGAAATTTGTATGGTCTGGTCCTTCTTTCTCCAAGATGAAAAGTTTACAGTTTTACCATTCAGTGAGATGTCAGCAGGTCCAAGATACTAATCTGAATTAATTCAATTTTAAAGAATAACAACAACAACAAAAAAATTGCTGTGAAGAGGCAAGAAAAGATAATTTTTACAAAAAAATAGTCTTTTTCCTGATACAATGTAGATGAGCCTTATTTGGCCCCTGCATAGCACAAGTGGTCGAAGACCTACTGTTTTAATACCACTCTCCTGTGCTTTATGCAATAGGGATGGCCTAAACCCAAAATTAAGTCACAGTTGTTCCAGAAAGGGAGGAAGGGGCACAACACTTGTGATTTTCCTCTCTTCCATCTTCTTGGCACCTCCCAGGTATCACATGCTTTCATTCTTAGTGTTTTACCTAGCTGTGCTGTACCATACCTCCCTGGCCTAAAATCAGGTATGTTTTTTCCCAAATTCATCTACCCTCCTTTCACACATGTTGTTAAACTACATAATACAGATAATTTACCCCAAAGGTCAGGCAGAAGGGACAAAGAGAAAGAAGATAAAACAAATGCCATCTTTGGAACTGAAAATTTGCCAAGGGCTACAATAAATGACTTGCAAAACTTGTTCATTTTAATAGAAATTATAAAACCTCAAAGGATGTAAATATTAAAGGCAGCATATAGTGAGATACCACGCTACAAACATATTTGGCACCGGATTGTTCTGTAAAATATATCACATCCCTGATTACAAACAACATCTGAACGACACACATCTTTTCCACACTTAATAAATATTCTTTTCACACCCTAGTCCTGTCACTGGCACATATCCTCATGGGAAACGAACACATTCCATATAATTACGCCATCCAAACCCGAGGTGGTGTATTTAAAAAAAAAATAAAAATAAAAAAAATTCCTTAATTACAAGTGAATTTTGGAGATTGGTTACTGGCTAAAAATTTTAGATACTTAAAAACTTGAGGAAACACGACAGAGTTAAGTTACACATTCTGTTCTAAAAACTTTCAAATCAAACATAATTATATTCCCGCTCATCTTGATTAAATAAGTACTTAATGTATCAGTCAAACATAAGTATTTTCTCTGTGGTTTTCAAATTAACACTATCTCATGCAGAAGTCAGAACTGTATTTCTGCAGAGATATTTAATTCAATAGCAAGTTTTTTGAGCAGAACAAGAACTCATGCATCACCTTAGGAGAAGCATTGCATGGCTGTAGAACAATGTCATAAGAAAGAGAAAAAAAAACCCACCATAATCAGCTTTCTGGATGTCAGAAAGAAAGTGTATGAAAGTGGCAATGATGTGATCTGATCTACCAAGAACCTGAAAAGATGTAAAACCAAAAAATCTGGAATGTAGACTCTATAATGGCATTCCAGTGCCATAAATCAAGTCTTTAGGCTTTTTCCTTCGTTTTTTTTTCATTAAAGGAAAGGACAGTTACAGGGGCAGGGGGAGATCAGAGAGGAAGAGGGTGTTCCTGAATTCCCAGTTGTGTTTGTCCATAAGCAGATGTATCCAAGAAGTTACCAATCTGCCAACTTCACAATTTCAGAACGATCCATTTCAGTGTTTTGCAAAAGATAAATCTATAGACAAGGAATTCACATTTCCAGCTGTTAGTTACAACAGAGTGGGAGACAAAGTGTATCTAAATCGAACAGCACCATCTAGCAGGCCCCTCATAACTTTCCTCTAGGAGGGCAGTTGCTACTTGGCAATAGGTTGGTTGGCAGGCTTGCCCTGAAAATTATTAAGCATTTTCATACCGCACGAAATATTACATGCTTTATGGTAGCAAGAATCCAGAAGAAAAATCACCTACAATGAAACAGGACTGAAAAGAGTTTAAAGTTTCAGCCCCAGGACCAGAGCAGTTGCATGTGTGGCTTGTATTGGGTAGTTTTTGCAAAGCAGAATTTAATGAACACAATCTTCATCTGATTCAACAAACAGCACCCCATAGATGTGTTTTATCCAGTCCCACAGTGTCACCCTATTGTGCCCTTCAGGAACTTACCAAGTGTACTGACAAACACCACCAGCTCTGTAGCATAAGAAAACGGTTTAATTGTGTAATTTTGCTATACCAAATAAACAACGCTTCCGCTAGCCACTTAGGCAATTATTTTTAAAATTATTCCTACACTGGGAGTAAGAAATGCCACTAGTTGATTAGATTTTAGTGCCCAAGTTGTGTCTCCCGCTCCATCTCTGCAATTAACATTTCATGTCAGCGTCGCCTCGGTCTTCCTCTACCTTTCCATTGCAAAGTTAGGTGTGAAATTCCCAAACATAACAACACTTTAAATTCCCCCTAGCATCTCTCCCTCCTGTAGCAACAGAGATGCCTGGCCTGCTGCTGTTGCAGGAAGCATGCCATGCCAGTCTCTGGAATTAGGAAGTCTCTAAAATACTGTAAGAGGGGGGGAAGAGAAAAAAAAAACCCCACAAAAAAATAATAATAAAAAAAAAACTTTTAGGTGAAGGTTCAAGACAAACTGCCTGAAGGGAAACTCATCAGCCGTGCCCGAGCATTCAGCCCGCTGTTCAATGCCATTCTGGAGCAATGCGATTTTTTGCAGCGAATAGGTGAAAACACGGGTTTTCTGGCCGCAGATCTTCATCTCCGGACCCCTCCGCAGCTTCACCCCGACCCTCCCCAGGCTGAAGCCACCTCCTCCC
>NW_010332934.1:0-8901 GCF_000700745.2 Antrostomus carolinensis | reverse complement strand
GGTTTTAAAACTGTTCTATTCCTTTGTGTGATTGGTCCTGGTAGCCCAGCACAGAATCATAGAATGGTTTGGATTGGAAGGGACCTTAAAGCACATCCAGTTCCAACCCCCCTGCCAGCAGCAGGGACACCTTCCACTAGACCAGGTTGCTCAAAGCCTCATCCAGCCTGGCCTTCAACACTTCCAGGGAGGGGGCATCCACAAGTTCCTTGGGCAACCTGTTCCAGTGTCTCACCACCCTCACAGTGAAGAACTTCTTCCTAATATCTCATCTAAACCTCCCCTCTTTCAGCTTAAACCCATTTCCCCTTGTTTTGTCATTAACTGCCCTTATGAAAAGTCCCTCCCCAGCTTTCTTGTAGCCCCTTCAGGTACTGGGAGGCCGCTATAAGATCTCCCCGGAGCCTTCTCTTCTCCAGGCTGAACAGCCCCAACTCTCTCAGCCTGTCCTCATAGGAGAGGTGCTCCAGCCCTCTGATCATCCTGGTGGCCCTTCTCTGGACTTATTCTAAGCAGGAAGAAAGATTTTCAGATAGTGCCATGTCTGGCTGCTCAGCAGTACTTTGTTGGGTTTTTTTCTCAATCTCCCTCCTTCAAGCTGAGTTTACTTTATTCAGTGATTGTCCAGGGAATGTCAGATCCAAGTGAACAAATTTATCTATTCTTTCTTTCTTTCGTAACAATTAACCTTTCTTAACAGAGCTAACAAAGTCTGTGAAATGACTTTCAGCATATTTTGAAAGGAGGAGCTATTCCAGTAAACGATGTCTTGCGAAATTTCCTTGAGATGTTCACTTTCTGTCTGGAATAAGCTAAATTAAGCATATTTGTCTTTAATAACCACATTGTATGGCCTGTTTACTGGAATGTGGCCTACTTCAAAGATGTCATTAGGCAAGCTTGGATTGCTTCTTAATAGCATACACATATTTAAAAATTAATTATTTGGTCTTTACAATGTGATTTTATTTAATAAGAAGTCACAGCCTGCACACAGCCAGCTGACACTGAGGAGTGTTTTCATAGGGACTGTCGCATCTTCGTGCATCTTTGACTGTCTGGTAAGTCTCATTCGGGTAGGATTTGGGTGTAAAGTGCTAACATTGGAACAAATCTGTTTCATTTTGGTCCTATAAAAATACACTTGATACTTTATGACTCAGCTTATCTATTTTTAAAAAAATAGATGATGGCAAGGTATGCTCATCATTATTTTTTGCTTCTAGTGTGCACATTATTTCAATTACTAACAATAATTGTGCTAGATAGGTATTTACATATATCTCCTCTTGGGAGAAGTTCATGATTTAATAGATGTTAATTTGCTAAGGTTTCTAAAACATCTCCAAAGGTCGTGTATTGTGATTAAGTCAGTCCTTCCTCATGATATTCTGCAAATTCTGCTCAGGAGGAGATACAAATACAGGCTAGATTGCAAACGGGATACAAATGTAAGCTGGATCACAGAGGAAAGGAAATTCATGCAGCTTTTATTGATATGTCAGGTGGTTTTTCATACCAACCGTAAAAATCAAATGACTATCCGTATTTTCTACAGCAAATTAAAGGGATAATGGCTCATTAATTCATCTCTCTTTTTTTTATTTTGCCTTCTTAATGTTCTGTTGGGCATTCTGTGTTTTTATCATTAGGTGTCATTTCCAAAGCAGATGGCAGTAGTGGTGAGGGTGAACCTCCCTTTAAATTTCTGCAAATGTTTTTAGTGTCCTTCATCACATTGCTGACATGCTTCCCCATATGTTGAACTTGATCAGTATCTGACCTTAAAATCTCAGAGGTGGTAAGAGCAGTTAATAAACATTTTTTTAAGGTATGGATAAGAGCAATAGAAATGATTAGAGGCCAGAGGATTAATTTACAAGTAGTAAAGATTAAATGAGCTAAATATATAGTGTGTATCTCAGCAGAATGAATTGAGTTGGGGAAAAAGAATCAAAGAGAGAGTCATCTAACCATCTTAATATCTCTGAAGGATATAAACTGCAATGCCTGAAATGTGCTCTTTAGTCACAGACTTGATGTGGACAGTGCAGAGAATGATTTTCAGAGCTCAGGACATAAAAAGAGAAAAGTTAGGTTTTTAGGAAATAGAAGATGAAGACATATAAGGTCTGTTTGCTTTGGCATCAAAAGGTGATATGGAAATCAGTAAATAATTGTTTGGTTTATGTCAAATCTTTCACACTGGATAACCTGAATACAGACAACTCTTCTGCTATTCTGTCTTAGAAGCAGGCACAATCAGACCCAAATACTAACATTGTTTCACAGTGAAACTCGGGTACGTAGCACTACCAAATAGCCTGAGAGGGGAACACAATTGTGCTGTACTGAGTTATTGGATCCTTTGGAACTGCATCTAATTCAGTTAAGGCTCAAATCTGGAGTCAGTATTCCAGATTTTTTTTTTTGCAGAAGCTTTATGTCAACTTCCAGGTTCCAAACCTTTCCCATAGCTGTCGTAAGACTTGGAACACCATTCTTCTAAACGTCCCACCTAAAAATAGCCATTTTCCAGCTGAAATTTGATTACTATTTGAGCTCAACTGTTAAGCTTCCTTCTTCATATTTTCTGAAGAATTTTTAAGCTATCAAGGTCGCTTTTCTTCCTCTTTCTGCCCTAGAGCATCTTTCTGGCCCTTCTTTTAAATGTAAGAAGGGGGAAAAAAAGTACTGTCAGGGTGGTCATCCAGTGGAAGAGGTTGCTCAGAGAGGCTGTGGAGTGTCTATCCTGGGCAACCTGCTCTCATTGACTCTGCTCTGAGCAGGGAGGCCAGATGAGATCATCTCCCAAGATCCCTTCCATCTTCAAGTATCTAGTGATTGTTTGGACTTTGGCTCCCCTAACTGAATAATTATTAGAAACTTATGTTTTGCAATGTGCATTTTTTTTTTTTCCACTGAAGATCGCTGTTTACAATATATCCAGTGCAATTTTTTTGCTTAAAATTATTTTATTTTATTTATTTCTAAGGGCTTTTTAAGCTTCAGCATATTTACTTTAAACATTAATTGAACGGTCCTGTATTTTAATACTCTGTTAAACGTTAACACAACCGTCATTCTTATTTTGTCTGGCTAATTAAATCTATATTAACTCTATATTAATTGAGTTTGCACATTGGAATTGTTTTCTTATGTCAAAGTAAAATTATGAATTATAAAATAGTGCTCGCTAATAGTTCTAATTTTATTCTTCAAATAAATAATGCAAGTACTTTTAGCTGATAACAAGATAGTGAATTTATTTCTCCCACTCCTCTAGCCCCCCATCCATTTTCTTCTCCTTTCTCCCTCCAGACTAGTGCCAGTGTGCAGAAATACTTTTTTGCAATGAATCTCTAGTATTGGTATTTATTTTGCTAGAAAGAGAAGAAATCCAATAAAAACGAATGGCCAATTTGCATTGAATTGATGAGCTGGAAAGGCTTCCTTTGATCCAGCACATTGAAATGGTTCACTCCTGAAGAGTTGAATTTAGCTGTAAGAAATCCAGAAATGAATACTGCACACCTCAATCAATCAAAGGAATTTAAATACCTCAAAGGCAAGTTGAAATGAAAATAAATGGGTTGTTTCCAAATGCTGGCAAACAGGAAAATCAATATGACAGGAGGCTTGGGGTTTGCCTCCACTAAAATCCTCAAGTGCACTTTGGATTGCAGTATCTTCAGCAATCACTCTGATTATCTAATTGTGCAGATTCTGAGGTGATTTTAGTTTCTTTCTGTTGTTGTTGTTTACTCTTGATTGAAGTACGTGATTGGTCTCAGCATCTTCATGGCATCGGATAAATCTGTGACCACGTCTGTCTTTGTGTCCATAGTAGTTGTTTCTGTTTTGAAAGCAGGTGTATCAAAGACATACACAAATCATTAAGTCATACACTAATTCACATGTCTGGTGGGATAAATAACTCTTTGCAAACAAGCTGCAAAGGGATAAATCTATCCAACATCCATCATCTTCAGTGTCTCTCTTATTCCAAATGCACGCTTTGCCAGGAGTAAGAAAGGAACAACTAATATTGATCCCTTCATCCCTCCTGGATGAAGGGACATCCTCCTTTAGACAGGAGTCTAAAATTTGTCATTTGCAATATTTTATCTTTCAATGTTGCCAGCGTCTGGATTAACTAATACAACATAGTTGTCTTCCAGGTAATAGTGATGGTTCCCATCCAAACAGAAAGAAAAAATGGAATTTATTAAGCTCTTTAAACTACTGTTTGAACAAAGAGATTTGGGGGGTTTTATAAGCTTTGATTTTTTTTCATGGGCTTTGTGAAATATTTTGGGTTTGAGAAGTCTCACACCCAGAGCTTCCCTAATATCTGGTAAACCACACAAGCCTGCATGTTGTAATCCCATTGGAGTCTTGTAGGCATTTAATTTTATTTTTTATATATATAAGTGTTATAGGAAGCTGCTTTACGACATCAGTTTGAAGACTATGTCCTATCTTCTTTCATAATCTCCTTTCATGTTATCACTGGACAAGTGGAGACATGCTTCCCAAATGTCTGAAGTCTAGGGGTGCTGATGACAGAAATCTTGCATCATTCTACATTCACCTCGTGTATGCATTTCCCACAAAAACGTATACTCCGAGAACATGAGTAATTCCTGTTTATTTACAGAGTAGTTGTTTATAGACTGCATAACTTCTACAGCAAAAAGCTTCCTTTCCCATATTCTTCTTTACTCAGGATTTTGTTAAAAAAATATTGATCAGTCCACTTAATTTGTCTATGTTATTTTTTTGAATGAATAGGCTGAACTAATATTTTTATAGGTATTGAATATTCTAACTGGGATTATGGGAACTGGTTGTGACTTCCAGGTGATAGCTTAGACATATGACTTGTAAAAACCCTTGTGTTTCTGTCCTTCTGCACCTCTAGCCTCAAGAATTAACCAAAATCCTTCTGATATTGCCTTTGGTCCAACAAATCATTTGGGCCCTTGCTTAACTTTAAGAACATAAGCAGAGTTTTTGCATGTAGTGATACTGCACATCTGCTTAAATACGTTGCCAGATTATCAGTATTACAGTAGGGCAGAATGAAAATTGGTTTAGATGCTATTACTGTTAATCCCAAAGAATAAACACTGATTTCAGTTAATTTTTCCTCACAATCTTAAAAAAAATCATACATTTGACACACAAGACTTGAAAAAAAAAAAGTCTTCCTTCTGTCTATGTGTTTTTGTTTTCTTTGAAATGTAGTTGGTAACAAGGTGCTAGACCCATACAGGAAAATAAAAGGTAAAAAAAGTTGGCAGGATTCACCTAGTTAAAAAAAAAAATATTATTTCTTCTAGTACTGTATAAAACTGGTCTGAGTTTCATCTTAAACGTTTACCAAAGCTTTTGAAGAAGAGTTGAATTTTACATTTATGTAGATTAAGAATTAATCAAGTTCTGTATCACTGCATAACTCAGATTTTCCTCCAAATTAATTCATGATTGGAAGACCCAGAATAATCTGTTGATTTTTTTATACTTATTTTTTTTCCCCACAAGCCCCAATACTAAACCTCTTCATAAAAAACTTGTTTATGTTTTGCCTCAGTGATTTTCTCTGCACACTTATAATGGACAGATAGAATGTGATTACACTGAATGGGTAAATAATAGTTTATTTTCAACACTTTTTCACTTGTGGTCTGAAACCAGATTGGTATATTTTCTAATGTATAGGTTATTTGCAATTATTTGATGTTTAAATTACAATAATAATTCTTGTTTAGTTGAGTAAGCAGCAATTTACTGTGAGTTTTTGAATGCTGAAGTATGAAAAGAGGTTGGTCATTTCTGATACACTGGAGAGATGATCTTCTACTTTGTAAATCTCTGACTTCAGCTTCTTCTCTGTATAAATACAGAGGATTAATTTAAAATTTCCTATTGCAAATATTTAGAATCTACCAGTTATTTTTGAGAAAGATCTCTCCTAGTAAACCAATTTGCTAGAGTATTTGCAGAGAGAAAAACAGAAATGAGCCTAGAGGTAAAGAATAAAATAGAGGGAGAACACTGATAATTCCTGAGGCACTAATATTTGCCTGACATTAGTAATGGTATTATGTTGAATTATCTACCAAGTGAGTACATGGATAATTTTTTTTCCCCTGAAACACCTTCATCTGTACTAAAATACAGTATAATTCTACACAGATTATCTTGCTCACTGTGCTAAAAAAACCCGTTTGCAGTCTCTCATTCGGTGGATAAAACTAATTCAAAGACCAAGGTTCAAGTCCTCCCTTGTGTTTAGATCCTGGAGAGCTGCCTTCATCTGTTCCTGGCTTATGCAGAAGAAATAAGGAGAAAAGTTTTTTTTCCTCCTCAAAAAGCCTGCCCTTCCTGAAGGGAGGGAGCCATCTGTCAAAGAGCTGCCTTTGCTGAGCCTCATTTCCTACTGAGCGACAGACTTGCATCTGAGAATGGTAATGACCAAGATGAATGGCCTTTGCCCTCCTTTAAAACTGCTTTTTCCACAACCAAAATCTCTGAGGATGTAGACACTCTTAGTGCTTTAAGTAATATTCATTGAAGCAACGTGCTAAAAGGTTTCATTCAGTTCAGACTCGGTTAAGTCAATGGAAAATACATCCAAAACACTGAGAAGGCACATTCATCTTGGTCTTTTTTTGTTGGGAGGACAATATTTTGTATTAAAAAAAAAATGGATTAATTGATTTTCCTGCTTTTAGAAAGCCTATTATTCAATTTATGAGAGAGGAAAGTTAAGCAGCTGACCACTGTAAATTCCTCAGGTGTAGCAGGTAACTCTGGGAATATTTAAGGTCTCTCAGTTCACACTTTCCAATGTGCGGCCAATTATGTCTTATGATACTGTTAATTTCATTCTGTATTTCTCCTCAAGAAAGTGTATAAATATCTTTTTTACTATAGAATGTGTTTACAGGAAATAATTATTTTAAGGAATTTTGGGGATATAGTTCTAGAGGAGGTTCCAACTGGAGTTTTCAGAGTTGAAAGTAATTTATTTAATTAATTATTTTTAGGGCTGTATATCTTTGGCTTGTATCTCTCAGTTAGTAATTACTGCAAGATCTGTGACTGTGTAGTGGTTTACAAAGGAAATGTCAAAATCTACAATTGTTCCTGTTGCCTTCAATGACTAAAATCAAGAAGCAGGGCTACAGTTTTCTCCCAGAGAGAAAAATAATTAGAAAGGTGTAGCAACTGGCATTTGCATTTTAGTAGACAACGCTCATCTTTCCAAGTCATTATGAAACCAAGGCCTTTGTACTAGAGAAGATGCCATACTTCTTGTGCTATCTTGCACATCAAATCTAGATCTCAACCTCACTGTGCTGCCCGAGTTCCAGCTCTGGTAGTTATATTCTGCTCATTTACGTTTGGTTTGCAGTTTCAGTAGACTGATTTTTTTTCACCTTCTGTCCAGAAGTGCTTTAGTGTGGTCAGTGCCTTTATTCTGGTGTCTCTGTGTTTTCCAGGTGAATTTCAGTTTATGGTAGCATACTCTTTCTTTCCATCCCTGAACTAGAACCTTAAAACACCCCTGGTCTTCATAAAAGGAGTGCTGTGTGGGGTCTGAGAACTAACTCTGAGATGGAGTTAGTTCTCCTCACAGCAGCTCCCCTAGTGCTGTGCTTTGTATTGGTAGCTAGAAAGGTGTTGATAACACACCAGGGTTTTCACTACTGCTAACCAGTGCTCCCACAGCATCAAGGTTGTCTCTCCAATGTTCCCCCTCACCAGTAGGATGGGAATGAGTGGGGAAGATCTTGGAAGGAGGTATAGCCAGGACAGCTGACCCAAACTGACCAAAGGGATATTCCATACCATATGACGTCTGCTCAGCAATCAAAGCTAGGAGAAGGGAGGAGGAGAGGGAGGGAATTCATTATTATGATGTTTGTCTCCTGGAGGAACCGCTATGTGTACTGAAGTCCGACTTCCTGGGAGGTGGCTGGACATTGCCTACTGATGGGAAGTAGAGAACAAATCTTTTGTTTTCTTTTTCTTCCACATGTGGCCTTTACTTTTGCTTTATTAAATTGCCTTTATCTTGACCCATGAGGTTTTTCCCCTTCCACCCTGTTGTGCTGAGGAGGGGGGTGATAGAGCAGCTTGGTGGGCACCTGGCATCCAACTAAGATCAGCTCACCGCAAATGCTTTGTTATAGGGACTCAATATTACTTGGGAGAACTTGTTCTGCATGGGGAGGATAAGCAGCTGTCTGTCTACTGCTAATCTTGTACCACTAGTTGTTGCAAAAATGCAATGATACCCATCAACAATTAACACATCCTAGGATTTTTAGTGGTGTCAATAATTACATTTCTTAAAAGCAGGATGATTTTGAAAGGGCTACTCATAATTTTGTCCCATTGGGAGGCTTTGAACTGGATCCATTGTGACTGAATACTGTCAGGTCAGTGGTTGGAATGGGCTGCCCATCTTCCTTCTGATTTTGTGAGCTGAATATTTGTGATAGTTTCATTTCTATACTGTTAATGTGCAAACAGATGAATTGTCAGAGAAAGCAATCAGCACATAATACACCCATTGGAACTTCTAATGTAAAATGTTGGCTGCTTCTCGAAACGTTGACAATTATCAAAGGTTCTCCAAAGGGGAGCAATACTCTTTTGCAAAATAATCAGCCATCATTACAGACCATACTCCGTGTATCTATCAGTGTGTGTGGAATAAGTATGAGACGTTGGAATACCTGTTGTAGACATAAATTACATTCATGTGCACAGTATCAGAAACAATACATGCTGATGAACACATTGCATCAGAGCTTACAGCACTTAGGCTAGAGATGGAAGCAATCATATTTTGTTTTATGGCTTGGTCTCTTCATTCTCCTCCAC
>NW_010332933.1:0-482 GCF_000700745.2 Antrostomus carolinensis | reverse complement strand
CCCACACACCCCCTACCCACCCCACACAGTGCCTTACAGACTGTACTGCTGGACAAACCAGACTGCACGCTGCTGTACATACCATCTCCTGCCCTAAGGACTGCACAGTGCTTTACAAACTGCACTGCACTGTGCCATACCTCCCACACCCCGATGTACATACATATGTGCTGTACATACATATGTGCTGTGTAGGCTGCTCACTACTTTGCAGACTGAACTGTGCACTGCAACAACAAGGGCAGTATTTTTTGACATCCCATCACCCACATGCATCCACTCTTCCCATGCAGGCTTAGCAGGGCCAGGCACCGGGGAAAGGTTTGTCCCAATGTAACCATGGGAATCACTGGGTAATATTAAAATAACCGTGCATTCACTGAGAAGGCCAGTTCTCTGGCTTCTCACAGGGACATTACTCTGAGCCAGCCTGGCAGCACCCTCTGTGCCACCGCAGGCTCTGGCAGGGCAGGCACAGGCAG
>NW_010332932.1:0-2776 GCF_000700745.2 Antrostomus carolinensis | reverse complement strand
ACACACACACACAAAGACAAAAGAGAGGCAACGATTATCTACATAAAACAAGCAGAACGTGCTGATGCAGATATTGGCTGCTGGTGGTACATATTAAAAGTAATTTCTTCAGTGTTTACAGATTTGGTACCATGTTATAAGTTGAAAGCACAGCTCAAGACTATTGATTTCAGTTACAGTTCTTACTGATCAGACTTTTTCATAACCTGTATCCAGATACTTCATTTCAGGCGTCCAATTCCCTCCTCCCAGCCCATCCAGAATGCTCTCTAATGTGGCTATTTTTATTTAAATAATTTTTCAGCACTATGTAAGAATTATGAATTAAAAGCAGACTCATTCATTTTCCACATCAGTGGCATCTTTCTGCCTTTTCCACAAAGCCATCCTTTCTTTTTTTACTACCCATTTGCTCCATTTACTTTCAAACTTACATTTTCCGCGGTATGGGGACCATTTCCACAGCCTTGCTCATTTGGTCTTGTCAATGAGGGAAGCGTTCTAAGGAAAGAAGTGGAGAATCACACAATTTCAGATTACATACACATAAAATTTGTACAGTCAACCTTAATTATGGTATTTCCTAACTCCTGAATGGATGACTTTTCAATTTTAATATTATTTAATACAATTTTAATTTAATATTAAACAGAAAAACTGAGAAGGTAGAAATTCTGTCACTTAAAACCATGTCTATCTTAATTTAAATCAGAAATAGATTATAAATTGCTTAAGAGTCAGTTATGGATCTCTTTCCATCTGCAAGTGAGCTTAAGAGATGAATAATGTACAGACTCAGAATCTAGTTGTAGGGTATGAAATAAATTATCTTATAGGTATCATTTGATCCCATTTTAATGCCTTTTTATAAATCCTCATATTTAGATTCCAGATACCCTCTTATTTTTATTATTGGATATTAAAATGTACAATAATTGCCTTGTAATATTAAATTATAGTATACATTCAGTTCTTTTACATATATATATTATGACATTCAGTTGTCTTATTAAGGATTGGGATAAGTTTTGAAATGAGAATTGGATAAAGGAGGTACAGAATTGACTCACAGATTGCGGTGTCAGATAACAGGTGAGAGAAACGATGGCACTGAGCCTCTTTTGTGCCCTAGTCTCAGTGCTCTGGAAACTGCGATTACTGCAAAGGAAACAGAACAGTAGAGATGTGATAGTGAGGATTTCAGGAGAGGCTGCACTGAGGTGGTGAAGGGGAAAGCAAAAAAAGAAAAAGAAGGAACTTGTGGATATACAGCTGTCTTGCAGAGACAGAGATAAAGGACTTCAGACTCAAAGTATTTATTAGCTCTAGCAGACAGCATGCAACTAAGCCACTGTAAGCATGGTGGAGGGAGAGGAAAGCATCTCAGAATGACAGTCTGCATTCTGCATCAGTTACAGGTTGGGACTGTAAAGAGCAATGAGATATCCCAGAGGGAGCACAGAAGGCAGCCAGGAAGCACTGAGACTTTTTGTTGTGGGAGGGATGGTGGGGAACTACTTTAGTTCAAAACAATAAGAAGAAAGACTCAGAGAAACAAAGAAATAAGAACTGAAAGGCTCCAGACACTCACTTCTATTTTCAGCTTCTCACAAAAAACTAATCAGTGTCTTTTCCGTACCAGGGCTCTATGTTGTATCAAGAAAAAACCCTACAACTCCTTTGCCATCTATAGTGAAAAGAAAGAGACAGGAGCCTTTGAATTTTATCATCAAACTGAGAAATCTCTGGATAAACTACTCGTCAGTGTTCATAAGCCAAACTGATACTATGTGTGATGGGAAAACAACCAAAGGCTTTAAAACCTAGATACAATAAATATGCACAATTTAATGTGCTTCTGGTACTTAAAATTCCACATGATGCATTCTGTATCAATGGATATAGCTCTGACACTCTATCTTTGAGTTATTCAGTAACTTTCAGCATAGGGTATGTTTTTTAATGTATACAGCACATTAAGTGAGTTTTGGTTGTAGCTTCTGAGAAGAGGTTTGCCTTAATCCTGTGTTGTTTCCCAGTGCCAAATACAAATGTTTAAAGAAGATTTGAAATTTCACAGAGTACTAGTTGCAGACTGTTGCCAGTCTTTTGCACTTTGAACTTCTTGCTTTTTGAACTTCTCACACTTAGACCATGTTTATGTCCCCAGACTTACCATTCTTCATGGGCATAACTATCTACCTAGAGAAAATCTTTTTGTGTGTCTAATAAAACCACCACCTAGCATGAGGAAAAATGCCTGTGTTTATAAAGAGCATGTAAAAAAAAGACACATGACAAATCTTGCCCTCTCTTTAAATCTCTCAGCAGGTTTATGCCCCCTCTTTAAAAGGCCTCCGCAGTTCAGGGTAGCGGAAGGCAGGGTGAAGCACTGCTCCAGACTGAGCGCTCCGATACACCTGCAGCAATGCTCATTAGATACCCACCTTTTAATCCATGCCATTACCTGGCCAGTGTTCCTCCCATTACACCCTCGGCCAGTGTGACCCCCTGACTCGATTAACGTCATCTTTATCTCCTTTGCCAGTTCGAAATCCAGTGGATGCTGATTCACTGCGACCCACTGCGACCCCAGCGCGAAGGCTGCGGCGAGCTGCCGGCCCGGGTGAGCGCCCTGTCCTGTCCTGTCCTGTCCTGTCCTGCCCTGCCCTGTCCTGTCCCGCTCTGTCCTGTCCCGCTCTGCCCGCCGCTGCCCTGTCCTGCCACCACCGAGCCGCGTCCTGCCGGCTGCAGCCTCAAGGAGCCCCCTTTTCCC
>NW_010332931.1:17929-37333 GCF_000700745.2 Antrostomus carolinensis | reverse complement strand
GCCCCGTGAGTACATCCCCCGAGCCCCTGAAACCCCCTGAGGGACGGGCGGGCGGGCGGCAGCGGGTCTGAAACATGTTGGTTTGGGTTAAATAAAAGTTATATTTTCAAATAGCGAACATGGAACGGGCCAGGAACTCCTGTAGGTACAGGAATGACGGGTACCGGCAGCAGCGGGCGCTCAGCGCTGTGCGAGCAGAGCCACAGCTCAGCCCCACCTCCAGGTGACTCTCCAGATCCATGGGCCTCTTCACATGGAACTGGATTGGGTTTTTTTCCTCCAACATTAAAAAAACCCACTTGTTTTGGTTTGTTTTCCCCCAACATCATCACGATTTTTTGCTGGCCTGGGGCAGTTTATCTGTCTCCATCATTTAGACTCTCTGGGGTGAATAATAAAAAAATAAACAAATCTCTCCCTCGAATCCTCCACCCATCGCTCAGGACTGGGAACTCTTCTTTACAGTTTTCTGAAATTAAAAATCTTAGTACAGGGTCCTGGGGAAAAAGTGACTTGCTGAACATCACTGTTTTGATAGGGGTAGAGGTGGGCATCAGCAATCTCTGTTTCAGGAGACAGAATTCTAACACCGGGGCCTTGTGAGGCACTGAGAAAAAGCAGAAGGTATAAACCAGAAAAATCTAAGATGAGATTAATTACAAAATAAAGAGTTCTCCCTTCCTCAGCAGCTTTGGAGTTTCAATTCAATTGTAAACAGTTTATCTGCCTTTTTCCAAGGAAAACCCTGCACTTTTGCCATTTAGCCAAGTTGCTTTAACGTGTTCCTTAGGAACAGCAACTACTTTACACTGCATTATGTGTTTAAAATTTTTCTTCCTTTACAGATAAAACCTTGTTCAGAGCTCTCGTTTCCTGTGAAGATCTACTTCTGTGTCACTATTTTGTCTCTGCTAAGTGTCATAGGGCTAACCATAGAGACACTCGTTCGACAAACTGAGGAAGATTTCACCATTTCTCTTATTCAGTTAGTTGGAGTTGGTAAGAAACACACTGTTTTTTAAAACAAATATGTTTTTTCCCAAGGTAGTAATTAGGCAGCAACTGAAGTTTCTTATTTCAGTCCATTTGACCTGATAGTTACACATAGAATCTTCTGCTAGTTTAGCACTAATGCTTTTGCCATTGTTGCTTTTCCCAGTAGCATTTTAGGGAAAGGTTCAGTAATAGACATCGTTCACCCAGAATATATTCATGTGTGAACAGTGTGAAAAAATATTCAGGTTTTAGGAAGTTTTGTTCTAAGTAGCTTTCTTACTGCTGCTTCATCAGGCAGCTGTGGCGATGGTTTTGCTGTCAGACAGCTGTCACCACATGCAAGATACACTGAATGTTCAGCTGTGCCAGAAAGAGCTTACCCTTTCCCTTTTAATGCCTGTGCCGTAATGTGCTGGGGAATTCAGAGGTGTCCAGCCTCCAAGGCTTGTCATAGAATGTACATCTCCTGACATGAGTAAGAAACCAAACATACACAGTTTGATCTGAAACAAGAAAATGTTAAGTCATCTCTCTGTGTTAAGTTCCTGCAAGTTGCTTCACCTGAAGTATTTTAATAAAAGAAAATAACTAACTAATTTTTTTTAAAGCTCTCTTTTTTTTTCCCCCCCCCTTAATAATTTTTGTTCTACTGAAAGCAAAATCCAGACTTCCTTGGATATTTCCAATTAGAACTTCAATAGAAATTTCTGTTCATATTCCTGGGTCTATTTGTATTAAATAGAAATGAAACTTAACATGAAAATAAATACAATCATAAGTATTTTAGGAAGTCCTCTTCAGTGGCTTTTGCAGGTTTTGTCTGTTGGCTCGCTGGCCAAAACAGTGTAGAATAGACTCTGTGGGTGTAACACCTTGTGTACGAGAAGGATATGCTAATGATAAGCAGTCATTGCTTTCTGTCTTTCATGCTTTCACCCAGAGGGAACAAAAACAATAGATTTTGTTCCAGATTCTATAATTAGACACATACAAGCAATACTTTTATTCCAAAACTCTGGTTTGATTAGCAGCTTTTCACAGAGGACTCAGCACACCAACAAAAATTGCAATGTTAGAACAGGCCATTGGTGCCTCCAATCTGTCACACTGTTTTTGTTAGCAACCACTGCTTTGTGCTTCAGAGAAAAATGAAGAACCTTCATAATAAACGAAATAAATCACATGATGTTATAAATGGGGAAGCTGAAAGCTTGCTTGCTAATCATCTATCTCCCCCCCAACCTTCTGTTGATAATAATTAGTATTCTACGCTGCAACACACACAGAGGAAGAAGTTCATGCCTCTCGCAAAGCTCTGGTTTAAATCAGGAAAAACAGTGCATTTTTAACACATTATTTCAGATTTCAAAGTTTTAATGTGAACAAAAGTTGTTGTTTCAGCATACCAGTCAGTAAAGATAACATCATTCAAGGAACGTGTTAAAACCACGATGGGCTTACCTTGAGATTTTAAGATGTATAAGCTAACCTCCATAAATGTGCCAAAACCACATGTTTTCCATAGGGCAGACCAAGACTGACCGAACTGGTTATAGTTCTTTAAAGAAATAGATGCCCCAGCTGTAACAATCTCTTGGATTTACCACTGGAGATACTTACTTTAAAGAGGGTTTGGGATTTAATTTGTTGAAAAATAGTCACTTACCAAAAACAAAGGGATGTCCTGTATTTCAGAAATGTGTATGTGCTATCTCTGCAAAAATCTTAATGCTCAGAAAAAAAGCTTGTTTTCAAACAATTGGTACAGGCTTCTGATTTAGCAGCTGAATTTGCAAAACAAGGAAATACTGTCTTAAATCTTTCAGGTCTTCCTGAGGTCATAAGCATGAAAAAAAATCGCATGATTCACACTGTAATTTGTCAATCATTTTCCGTTTTCTCAGTCACTGTTAATAAAAGTGAAAAGGGAAGTTCATTCACTGGGAGGTTTGTTTAGAGAAACTGAAGTTATTATGTTACTTTGAAAACCTTATGATACTTTGTCCCCATGTCCCAACCTAGCAAAACTAGATTATTTTATGTGCAGAATCCAGGAAGTAGCCTTCTGGAAAAAGAAATCTATTGTTACTTTGTCTACGGTAAGAACAAACTAGTGTTTGTAGGAGCATCCTATATAAGAACAAAGCACTGATTCCTGTTTTTATGAAAGGAAAGCCTTTGCCTTATTTGAGCTGTGTCAAAACAGATGTATAGAGTTCAACAGACAGCTAACTGTGGTGTTAAGAGTGGTGGGTTTCGATGCATTTTATAAAAACATAACTCAGAACTTTCCTGAACCAGTTCTCTTCTGGACTATAGTTTGCAGGATGAGGTGTTTCAAAATTTCCACCACAAAAATAAACTGTTAGGAATCCAGTCTAAGTTCATTTCAACACGTGAGCCATTTGTAGTGTCAGAACCACACAAACAATACTGTAGAGGTATGTGTATGAGTAGTAAATTCCTTGTTAGTCACTTCAGTTACTCTTACTGGGAAGACTGTCATTTCAGTTCTTTAATAAAAATGGTGTTGCTTCATTTAACTGAAATATACTATTCAACATAGTGTTCAATATAGTATTAATAGAATAACATACCACAGCTGCCAATTAATTTGGATCACTAATATGTTGCCATTTTCAAAGTGCTACTTCACTAGTAATTTAAAAATCTAACAAATTATTTAATTTCTTATGTGTTAAACACAGGGGAAAGTACTCATTTTAAGTGTCTGATTGAGGCTCCTTAGTAAGAATAAAAATACACTCTCGACTGAGGAGCCTAAGTTACACTCTCTTGATACCTGTATTTTGTCATCTGGATCAAGGATATTGAAAAATTGCACCATGTGCAATCTGTGTTCTCCTGGTAACTGACCTTTCCTTCTCCTCCCCAGTGTTCTGTGTGTACTATGTGACTAGAGGAATCCTGCAGGAGAATCGCCAGGAGCTCATCGTCTTTGTTCTTTCCATCTTGCTAGTGATGTTTCGTTCCATTGTCAACTTCACAGTTCTCTCTGCTGAGCAAAAGCCAAAACTCCTGGTTAGTCTCCTGGCTTTAACTTCGCTTTTCTCCACACAGTGGATTTGAAAATCTTAGAAAAGCAAGATATCTGTGATAAGGGCACTGGTAACAGAGAAAAACCAGGCTGAATTATTCCTACTATTGAATAACAAAATGTGCACCTCCACAATTGCAAATTTGTCTCTCTGAGCTATTCTATGAGTTTTTTTATGGCAGTATCTGAAAGTAACATAAATATCAAAGAATATTACACAGGATTACCACAGAAGATATCCTTTACTTCACCTATTCTGCATCAGATTTATGTCTATAAAACAACTGGCCTAAAAGCACGTAAATCTACTCTACAAACAGGCCTGGAATCTCCAGTCTACATGCAAGGACACAGCCATTACCCCACTGCTCTATAAATGCAGCAGTGTGTTTTTTAAGAGAGCTGTGGGTAACCTCCTGCAAGGAAACTGAGATGCAATGTGCTAAGGGAGGTACTGCCATTCCAGATTATCTTATTTGCATTTTGTAACAATAAAATGTAATATGAGGATTACATTCCATGCAATACTGAGATGTGTAGTTAAACTTTCCTTTGCTGTGCTGCTCAGAAGTCCTTCCCTTTTGCAGTAGCACGTTTATCACAAATGTGAGAAGGAGGTTACTTGCTATGAAGTCATCCAGAAATTATTCTTCCATAGAAGAAATGGCAACCAAGCTAGGAAGACGCAGCAAAGCAGAATTTTCCTATTCAATTTACATCTCAATTGTACATTTAGTTAAATATACTTATCTAGAGCAAACTGAGTTAGGTTCAATAAGGAACAGGAATCAAGGAGATGCAAATTACTTTAAGGTATGCATCTCAGTCATCAGTTTATATATTAAACAAGAACCTCAAAGTAAAGCCTGGTGTATAAGATTCAGGACTTACTTTTACTACTATAAAGTAACTTGGATTACTGTAACTCCTACTTCCAGAGCAAAATTTCAGAACCATAATAAAGCATACTAGTATTCTCATCTCAGTGTAATTACGAAGGACATTTGTCCACTTCAGCCATCTTTAAAGCAGCAGACATTTAGTGTGAATGCCAGCAAAGTTGTGGATACAACCCAGACAAAACCACGTACAGCATCAGAGTAACCCAGGGAAGATTCTTATCACTTGGTTTATGCCGCATAGCAAGCTTAGAGCCAGTCTCTGGCAAAGAAATATGTTTCTTCAAACTGTGGAGTAAAACATACAAGCAAAACCTTGCTAAAAGTTGTCACGATGGTATAGAGAGTGCAAATGTTATGTGTCTCTTAACAGCTGTGAAGCTACATTGAAGGTAAGGTAAACCAAAATAGCCAATATGAGTTTACAGTTACTACCAAGTGGTTGCAACAATCACAGCCTGATCTCTGCCACTTAACAGTGTGGCAAACTGTCATCTGTAATTGTTGTCTATTTAAAACACTGTTAATAGGCAGCCTGGTTCCCCTTACTCCTTTATTGTTACCAGTTAGAAGATTTAAGATTTTTTGGCATGGTCAGTCACATCCTTATTTCTCTTTCCCATCAGGCCCGCTTCATTCTGATCCTCTTGGTTGGCTCCTTTGATGTGATCTGTGCCATCATCCTCATTCAGAGTCAAAGCATGATGGCCTTTCGAGTGGGTGGTGCTCTAGAAAGTCTGCAGTCACAGTACTTCATGCTGAACCTCTGTTTCTCCATGTTGACCTTCGATCTTCAGGCACAGGTATAGAATTCTCTCCCCCCAGGTTCCCTTTTTTTCCCCTCCTACTGAGAATATTTTAGAATTAGACGAGCTGAGCTGAACTATTAACTTTGTAGAGAAATCCTGCCTGTATCTTACCTTTTAGATAAGATTAGCTTAATAATCATCATCTCTCCAGGTGTTTGCTAAAGGGAAGCTTAGTTAAAATCCCTAAAAATGAATCAACATGTATTTTATCATTGTCCTGCCCAAAAGGAAAACTGAATCTTCTTTTTGGGAAGTATGTCCATAAAAACAATTGCATCCAGAAGCTCCAACCCAACACAGCCTCCTAAAACGAGGAAGATTATCACTGCACATCTCAGCCTACAGCCTCTTGCTTTCCAGCCATCCTAGCTGTCTCTTACATTTGAGAAAATGACACAGGGATAGGAGAGGGGAGCCTGACCTAGCAGGGCAATCAGGGCGAGATAGTGACCTGGAGTTATAGGTAAGTGAAGTGAACACAAGATCTGTTCAGAAAGAGTTTGTACTTCTGTACACTACCCTTCATTCTTACTTTACTACTGTATTACCTCATGCTTTATCTGGAGCTCATCTTACTGCCTTCCCTGTTCTTTGATGTTGCTAACATGGCATATAGGGAATTACGTCTGTCCTTATGTCCTGTTTCGTACTGTCTGTCAGGTTCTGAGGAAAAATTTTAGTCTTTTGACCTGTGCCCAACTTACTGTTGCCAGGAGTTTGTGTCAGATATTTTTCAGTGGGCTGTATGGTCTCTCAAGCCAATAAATTTACCAAATCTTCACCTTTTCTTTCAGCTCTGCTTGTGTATTCTGCTGATAAGCCTGCATGAGATCACCCTTCTGCATAACATCATCTCAGCAACAGGGGTTCTTTGGGCCTGCCTGAAGGTGACCATTAGCATCATCGCAGTAAGTGTTAAGCTAACAGCAACACTAGCAAGAATAGTCAACTTCTGAGGCTACAAGTTCTCACCCTGAGCAATTATCACAGGCTGGGAACTCGCAGCCATCCAATTCTATGTAATACTGCTAAGTGGAAGGGAGCCAGAATGGATCCCAGCAGAAAACAAGATCACCAACAATAATGAAGTCAAGTTTCTTATAAATCTGTGTCTCTCAACTGAATATACAGGATGAAACAATGTCACACTATCATTATTCCTTTCTGAGGGACATTGTTTTACTCTCAGTCCTTGATCACTTACTTTAATGAAACCTATAGGATTACAGTATCTTCAATATTTCTACCTCTCTGACAAGGTTAGGTGAAAGTGGCAACAGTCCTTGAAATTATTATGAAGATGGATATACAGACACAGTGAGACTGCATAGGCCTTATATCCTTAGGAAATGACACCAAAAAGATGAGTGGTCCTTTACTGGGGCAGCTTCTTTAAAGGTGAGTGACAGTTTTCAGGTTAACATAAGGATTTGTGAACTTGAAATGTTTCATACTAGTCAGACTGAACTTCCTCAGAAATCTTGAGAGCTCTGTTCCAAGAGTGACTGCAGAATCAGGGGAAAGTACGTCAGATATACAAGACTCTTATTACCAGGAAGGAGTTTAGAGGGTTTTGAGTTTGTTGGGTTTTTTAGGCTCCTTGGGTGTTTGTTTTAGCCATTCAGACAAATTCCTGACAACTGAAATACAGCTTTGCAGGTATTTTGATTGCTTTCCTGGCTAAAAACAGAGATAGCACCAAGCACTGTGCTTTTAAAAGACTTTAGTAACTTTAAGTGAATAGTTGCACAGAATCATCTTTTCCTGGACTTTGGAGTGTTGTGGCCACTAACAGCTGTCCAGCAGGGAAAAATGGAGACAGGACTAACTGTGAGTGTGACACTTAGGAATGCAGACAGGGACATTATAGCTTGGTTTCCTTCTAAAAGCTCCTTAATACCTTTCTGCCTGGATCTTTGCTTTTAGTTAAATTGTATCAGGGGTGGAAAGAAGGGAGCAATTAGAACCATGTCTGTTTTCCTGCTAGGATTAAAAGTGTAAACTTTTCAGCTACTTTTTCCCCACCGTAAGAAACAAAGTTGATCTGACCAGTTGCCCTTCACAGAGTAGTTTTTTGCTTCTCCTTAATTTGCCTTTAGGCATTAAAAGAGGCACGGTATCTTTTAAGAAAAGAGGCATTTCAGTTAGATGCTCTCATGTCTTAACATACATTATATTCCTTTTGCTTCCATCAATAGCAAAAGTATTTCTTAATAGTTCAACTAGTTATAGTAAATGTCCCAGGGATAAGTACATATTCTTGCCCTTTGCTCAAAACTGTCTACGCTACAGCTACTTGAAAGCTACTTTTTACCCAGTCTGGGTATATTACTGACTATTCTACTGGAAAAAGTTAACAGTTTCTTGTCTAACTAAGAAATACCAAATGTAAAATTAATGAAAAAAAATATATAGTGTTGTATTTAGTAACTGGCAGCACTGCAGGGCAACAGCAACTTAGATAAGGTGGATACATTTCATGAGAGTCTGGTAGCTTTGCATCCAAGGTAAAAATGATCCTGTTTGCAGGATTGTTTCCTTACCCTATTCAGACAAGTTTTTCACAATTCAGCTTCTAGCAGATGATGCAGCAGTAGAGAAACATGTATCATTGTCTCATTTGGTGCCCTCAGAAACTGCAGCTGCTATGAGGTTGTTACCTAAGAAAGGTATGGAGACATACATAATCCACCAAAAACTATAAGCATAATAGAAGGGAAGACTTGGAAACGCCTCATACACAGTGCTTCCCAGTAACCACAGTACCTGAGAGCACAGCTAAGCCTCCTGCTCCCTTGTTTCTGGGTTGATGCACGTGCCATTTCACAACGGGATTATTCTTGGGGTTTTTTTGTTTGTTTGTTTGTTTGTTTTTCTATTTATATACATGCTCTCCCATTTACTTAGTGGATTTCTTTCCATTATTTATTTTCTCTCTTTTCTCCTGTTAATTACTAATCCTCTCTTCTCCCCTCCTCATGTTTCTCAGCCTTTGTTTTCCTTTCCATTTTGGTCTTATCCTAAGAGAAGCCCTATGCAGTACCACAGAAAACGGAGACAATAGTAGAGGTGGCAGAGAACAGACAAAATCCCTTAGGGGAGGGATAATTCCCTTAATGCTTTTCCAGAGGTTCATATACTGACCATTGCAGAAGGATCAGTATTGGTTTTGGGGGAAATCTGTGGTTGATCAAATCTTATCATAGCATTGGTGTAGTCACTGCTTTCATTCCCAGTGACTCAGCTGTTTTTCTTTTGTTTGCTCAGACCTGCCCTTCCAGTTAAGGACTGCTGAAATTTGCTACCTGCTTGTTTCTTCTTTCCCAAGTCCCAAGGTTAATTGTGAAATGAAGTTCTGAAAATTAAATCCTCTTGCTCCTCCCACATTTTAGTTCTCAGTGACTTTAATTCTCTGTAGTAGAAACAAAGGCGGAAAAAAAAGTTATAGAGCATTTTCAGTCTGTTAGCTATGAAAACATTAATTTGTTAGAGAAAATTCTGAGCATAAACCCAAAGAAAAAGTACATCAGCTTTGATGCAACTCAGAGGAGTCAGCTGCATGTCCAGTTAAGCTAGGTGGGAGTTGTACTGTAAGTGTTAGAAGGCAGAGCTCAAGAGGATGCTAAGATGGTTCAAATCACACACAACTGTTAGGATGTGCCCATGAAACAACAAGTCCTGATTTCACTTGAAATGCTATTGAAAAATTAACTATATTGCCTTTATATAGCAACGAGTTATAAAGCTGTATATATCTCATCTTATTTTACAGATTTTAAAAGAACTAAAACCTCTAGTGTGGATTTTTCTGAGTCAGAATGTACCTGAAGTAGTTTATCTCATCTACCTGCTCTACACGGTAATTCATCAAACTTACTTGCTCGATAATGGGCTGGAGGCCTCCTCTTCATCACTGGATCCTTGGGCCCAAAGCAACAGACATGTCCTGCCTCTTCAGGATCAACTTTTCAAGACAGGAACCATGTCAAATTGCTGTTGAATTGGTTTCTTAGAGGGAGAGGCCCTGGAAGTCTCCGCAACTGGCAAAGTGTCCAGAACGATTAGGGATTTTTGATGCAACAAAAATCTTCCAGTATAAGATACACAGCTCCTCAAAAATGCCTCCCCTCCTTCACAAGAAGTCTCGAGTGGTGCCAGAGTATTTGACCTCTTGCAGGGCCTCAAGTCATTATATTTTAAAGAATTTCTTAGGCAGCACCCCCAGCTGTCGATCCTGATGTAGCCAAAACAAAAGACAGTGTAAGCCCGACAAACTCCAGCGTTAGGCATTTTTTGGCACTGTAATAGTGATACAGCACTTATCAGTGGGGCACCCCAGCACCTCCCACAACACAAGGAGGTAAGGAAGAAGGGCAAAGCAGTGTTCGTCACGGGAAGGGCTCGAATGCTGATAGCAGCCAGTGTTTCTCATACTTCACATTATTAAATAGTGTCCAGACACTGATAGAAGTCCAGTGGCTGCAGTCATCCAAGTCCTTGGAGTTCTGGTTCTTAAAGTATGCAGTCAGATCAGGCTCTTCCAATTATTCACTGGCAAAGCACAGAAGGACCACACGCTGTCATTGGTGGCTACACTTTGTGTGTATTGCAGCTAGGAAGAAAAGCACAGGTGGTGGCTTCTGACATAAGAGTAACACAACAACTTGAAAACAGCTGGGTCTCACATTTTTACATGGCAACAAAGAGCACGTGAGAGTGCCCAGCACACAAGGCCATGGACATACAATGCAATACTCCTCTGTGCTACAGAGATATGTAATATAGTAATTTCTCCAAACCAATTATTTTTAGCACCTTTTATCTGACTGGCAAAGTAAGATGGTTTAAAAGTGACCAGGTTTTTTCCTCTCCCCAATTACTATCTAGTGACTTCCTTCACAAATTTAGTGGTTAATTGCATTTTATGGCTTCAGGGTTTTGTGGCACTAGGAGTTGATTGTTGTATGTCTTTATTTTCCTGCAGGTGATAAGAGAGTGGGGCAAAGGGAATTCTTACACCCTGGAAGCTGCTTTCATTATCGGCTCTTGCATTTCTGTTGCAATAAAATCTGTTTTGTTTTGGGCACTAATTCATGTCTACCGCAGCTTTGGGCAGGGCCTGAGAGAAAGAAGTAAGTATTTGGAAAGATTAACTTAACTATGAAGGTTGTAGCCTGTCATATCACAGTCACTATTAAGTGTAGAGCTTATTGAGCCAGGAAAATAGTTAGGGATAGTTCCAAGAAAAGGCAGATCCTTAATGACAGCAAGCAGTACTGCAGCCTCAGAATTTACTGGCCTGACAAAGCTCAGAAGGTTGGATAGAACACATGTGGTGTCTCCCTGAAGAAAACTGGCATTAGTCAAAGTTGGAAGCAACTATGCAAGAATTGCTGCTATCCAGAAAAACAGACCTGTGTGAAAAAATCTCTATACAAGATACATGTCGTTTTTCTTCTTCATCATGCTGTATGATATGCCTTATAATAACTAAAAGAGACAGAATAAAGGGACCTAGAGAGTTACTAATCTTAAACTATCCAAATCTCTTTTTACATGAAGGACATAAACGCTGGTAGGTGTTGGTGTTGACTGATCTTCCTTTCTTCCCACAGTGTTTTCTTCCTATGGAAGGATCGACTCCTGAGCATCCCCCTTGAGTTCTATCGGCAGCTCTTACAGAGTGAAATCATAGTTGGGGAAGTTCTGATCAAGTACTTGCATTCAAGATGTAAGATAATGGGATCACTTTCACAGAGGCAGAGGAAGTTGCTCAGAAAAATGTCTATACATTTCTTGGAACTACAGCAGTGCAGCTGGTAACTTAGTTGAAAAAGCAAAGTGCACTCGGGAAATTAACAGTAATCCTCTCAATTCAGTGAGTTTTGCTGACAGGACAATACATCTTTCACTCTTTGTTTTCCTGATGCTGCTTTGTAACTGCAGGAGGTTCACAACATGCATGCGAGTAGAGAATGTTAATATAAATGCTGTTATTCTGGATATACACAAACATCATGAAAATAATTTGCACACCCATCTTTTCTTACCGAGTCTGAAGTGGACTGCCCTACCATTTCTCAGCTCAGATCTGTTGCTGAACAGAGGTCAAGCCCTGAAGTTGTTTTGATGAGAGCTGTATTCCCTGATCTCCACAATGGCTGTGTGATGGCTGGGGATCTTGTTCCTCCTCTAACTTCAGAATATTTCAGTTTATTTTGGGGTTTTTTTTTAAATCCTAGGTACTCATGAAAACTACTCATGTAATCTCATGCCTTCCTCACACACTTCATATAGTGTATCTAACCGATGTGCCATTTCATACATAAGGGTGACTGTTAAAATAAGCCTTTAATATTTTAATTGTAAAATTTGGTATTTTGTTGACTGGAACCTTTAGCTACTGGCTGCCTATTTTTTAATAAAGTATAAACACAGTTTGCACATAGATAATTATTTCTCTTATCAGCAGCATGAGTTCAATGGGAAGCCTGTTTACAAACCAAGTATGGAAGAGGCTGGAACTGCAATTCACATGTGCTGTGAACGCTGTGCACTGCAAAAAGTAGTTTATTGCAGCTTATTAGGGAAATTTACAAGGAGATCTCAAAAATTCTATTAAAAAAATATTTTTCTCATCCTACTCTTCTAAATATGAAACAAATCTATTTTATAGATAGCACAATGGAGGCATGAAGAGCTTAAATGTCTATGGGCAGACTGCATACAGCTGACAACATCAAGAGAAAGCACAGGAGTACCAGCTGATGACTTCATTCCACAAGTCAGAATGTGACTGTGAATTGTTGCTGAAAGGGAGGAACACAATTAAGCATATTCAATCCTTTTCTATAACAATGAAGTGTGCAGCAGGTCTTGCCTAGAGCAGGAGCAGTAAGGAAAGACTTCAGTCTTGCATTAGGCCTGTACTTGGTCAAAATTAGCTGAAGAAAGTAGGCTTGTGCTAAACTCCTTTTATCTTCATAGCAAGGAGGTGGCAGAAATAATTGTATCATTAGAAGGAAAAAAGTTGTTATATGCAAACATTTATCTCCCCAAAAGCAGAAATGTATTAGTATGCCTTGGAGAGTTAACCTTCATATTTTCACAGAAAAATGTTCTTATTCCTGACTAAGGTCTTGTGAAGTTCCTGTGAAAATCTGCCTGTTCTTTTTCACAAGGTCTTGAAGTTAATACTTGTGTAGATAAGAGCAACTCGGCTGAATCTGAAAGTTTCCTGATACACAATCCTATCATAATCTGCAGACAATATCTTTGGCCTACTCTAAATTGAAGCACTTTAATTATTGTCTACATTCAGGATTAGAGTGGCTAGGCAAAAAATAAACCAACTCTTTCAGACAACCAGCTTCACATTATCTGTTATTAAAGCAGGAGACTGATCCAGCTAAATCCAAAGTTAACTTTGGATAAATCCAAAGTTACTCATCACATTTTTTTTTAATTGGTATTCACCAATAGAAGAGGAAAACAATGGGAACAAATCACATTGTACCAAACAAATGGAAACTACTGCTCTACATGTCATCAAGAGCTTCCCCTATCAAAAGCATTTCACAAGTTTTACCCAGAGTGATACGTAAAAGGGGATTTCAGTTTTAGGTAATTTGCGCAAATTCTTTACATAACACCTGATAAATACCCAGACATTTCCCCTTCTTTGAGCAATCTTTTCCATGCTGTATGAGAAGTCTCTCAAAAACAGCACGTAGAGAAGCTACTTTTTCATATGCAGTAAAATAAATGCACCTAACAAGAAGAAAAGGTTGAAATCACTCATATGCTTCATTTTTGCATTATTATCTTTAACCTGTTCTTTGTTCAAGCCCTTGGGTTAAATTTTTCATCGTGCATTACTGAAAAAACGAATCAACTTGCTATTTTCCCATTGCTACGAAATACTGGTAGCTTTAATTGCATTTTTCTGGGTACATTTTCCTGCTTTTCTGTTTGAAGACAATACATGAGACCAAACTCTTCCCCCCCCACATTTTGCTCCTGACTCCCCTTAAAAAAAAGCTTCAAGCTGCTGTGCACATGTGCAACAGCTGCTGCTAATTTGGATTCCAGAAAAGTTAGAAGAAGAACAGCACAGAGAGACAAAGATAATTTGACAAAGTAAGGAAGGGAATTCAAGGCCTTGCAATCCTGTGTCCCACAGTAACAAGTCATTAATCGGTATGGCTAGTTCAAATTCTCTTTAGAACATAATCCTGTTTTTACAAAACAAATGCTAATACCACTGTAAATGCTTTATGCTTCTCTACCACTCCCTTCATTAGCAACGCAGCACATCATCTCAAGAGTTGCACAAGGAGCACGACACTATCATCAAGTGGTAGGACTGCTGCAAAAAAAAAAAAAAAAAAAAAAGAGACTCAGATTAAATTAAATTCAGTATTTCAGGGAACAGCAGCAACAAGTACAAGCTCTGTTGACCTTCACATCCAGTATGAGATGTTTTGTTTTGTACTTCCCATGTTGGCTGTAATTCATACTGCCACTCAATGCCTACGTGAACAATCTAGATTAAACTAGGCTGTAACTTGCTGCCTATGTGAACAATCTAGATTAAATTACATGTTGGTACCAACACCCATTTCAGCTTATCATGTAGATACACTGCAGGGCAGGGTAAAACTAGAAACAGATAGCCTCAAGCTTCATACAGGTTTATGGCCAAATCTTCCTGTTTTGGGCTACCTTAAGTTCTCCTAACTCTTAAAAATCCAGGGTAAATTGATACAGCCATTTGTTAATCAGCCCAGCTGAATTGATTTTGTGCCAAAAGTTTTGATACCTCAGCTTGGAAAGACTACAGGAGGCTGGAGAGTACTTTTTGCTGGTTCAACAAACTATGGTGATTACAGCTCTCAATACTATAACTGGGTTGTTTAAACTGCAAACCATAAGAAGCCTTCATTCTGGCAAGATAAGACTAGCAAACTTCACATAAACTATCTCCAAAGAATCACCTGTAAGATGAGGATTGATTGTTGATCCTTGGCAGTGCCATTTCCCAGCATTACACACAGGCAATAGACAGCAAGAGTTTGTCACTAGTCAGGCATGAGAAGATGGAAAACTCTTTCTAAGGTACCTTGTAAAGCAAATGAACTCCATTTAAAAGCAGCTCTATTACCTGCCTAAGATCTTTCCTCACATTTATCAAATTATTTGACATGCATGAACTGTTGGGATAGGTTACAGATTAATTATGAAACCATAAAAAGACTTAATTATAATCATTAGCACAAGTTTCATGGAATAAGTGTCTAGAACTTGGTCACAACATGCAAATACAAGGATAGAATGAGAATTTAAAGTTCCTTTTCCATCCTAAATTTACTAGGTATACAAATTATCTGAGATTGTCTCAGATTACTGCCTTATATATTTCTTTCCCCATTTTTCTACTCTTGGGCCTTCAAAAAAGTAGCCCAACTAGTTGTACAGAATATTTGTTTCCACTCACACAGCAAATTCAGCTTTTATTTTGAAACTTTTGAGAGAAGACTGGTATCAGACACATACATTCAAAAAAGCCTTAGGTATATTTTTAGAAAACCGATGCTGCTGTCCCATGAGCAAATGTATCCAAAACCCACACCAGACATTTGCCTTCCAAGCAAGTAATCGTGCATACCTGATTTTATATTCTCAACAGTCAAAATGCTGCTTTACAAATCCAACTTTACAAAAAGATTTTATTGAAAGGATTGAAAAATATTTGTTTTTAATGATATTTAAAACAAGTTTTCAAAGCATTAACAATATTTAACAGGATTTTTCCTCTTTTAAAAATTCAATACGCTGCTTTAATCCATACTGCATCAGTTGTCAGTAACTTCTT
Organism: Antrostomus carolinensis; assembly: GCF_000700745.2. NCBI lineage: Eukaryota > Metazoa > Chordata > Aves > Caprimulgiformes > Caprimulgidae > Antrostomus > Antrostomus carolinensis. The sequence continues at coordinate 21,697 of NW_010332931.1, read as the reverse complement.
AAAGTCTCTACTAGAGAATAACTTTAAACAAAAAACAACAAAACAACAAAACCAAACAACAAACAAATTAATTTCCAAGCTTCCATTTTGGCCCTTTGTAGACTGAAAAGGATTTGTAGGTACAGTGACATTTACAAACCCTTATGTTAGGAACACACTGCTCTTAATCAGCAAAAACCTACTTTACTAGTACAGTTTAAACAAGTTATTTTGCGTAAGCTACATCAGCAAAACGAGCTCTTATTGCCAATAGAACCAAGCCTGTACTACAGCTTTTTTCTGGTTCAGCTGTGCTTTGAACAGAAGTCGCCCACACTTTAAGCACAACATGCAAAACTTGAGCGCTGTGTTTGAACCCCACCAGCCTGCTCGTGAACGGCTGCTTTGCAGATTAAAGGCCTTGAAAAGGGACTTTGTACGGTTTAGATAAATTTGTAATGTATTAACACAGTTTGGGTTGTGTTTTGATATAATGCAGCTAGTACAATTACAATCAACACAGCTTTTTGAAGAAAAAGCCAAGACTGAAGTCATTATGTGACTTACTTTCCTTTTGTCAGTGATTGTAGCTCTCTACCTGGCTGATCCATGGTCCAAGTAAGATCGTTATCAAGGGGGAATAGTTGTACAAGCAAAACTGCAGACACCTCAAAGCCAGTAATGCAATTGCAGTACATGATTAAATTCAAAGACAACTCCTAATCTAGATCTAATCTAGAGAAAGCAGTTAGGTAAGTTTTGATTACAGATTTCATGAACTATGCACTCTGAAAATTAAAGTTCGGCAATTTAGCCAATAATAGATTTACTATTATAAAAAGCATAAATAAAAAGTGCTGAATATAGTTTTATCTTTAAAAAAATACTAGATAAGGCTCATTAATCGTTTCGCCTCACCTCTGCAAAATTATTTCCACTTCCTAGCGTGCCTAGTATTCTGCTTGGTTTTCACTTAACAATACATTTATACAGCCACTATACCCTGTTCCTTTTCTCAATTATTGTATGTTTAAATAAAATAGTTTCAAAGCAAAAAGTCTGACACTTCTATAGTTCAAAAAGTAAACAGTTATTAAATAACTGAATACTCCACCTAGGAAACCCGTAAGCAGCTTCAAAACAGTGATAAAACAATTACTGCAGATTCAAGTGAAAGATAAATCCCAAAAACTATCTGGATATTCTCCAAGATATGACAAAATCTGTCTATTTAGACCAAATCAAATCAATATTCTATTTTACAAAATTTACAAACTCAGTATTAATTTATATTAACACAATTTCATTGTGATTTGTATCATTAACCAAGAGTTTGCACCTCTTTTATGGAAAAGTGCTCTCACCTGGTTCTAATAAAATTAGACAGACTAGGGCAGCATCCAAAATGGAAGAGACATCATTTAAACCATCAGAGGACAGCAGGTTAGGCAGAGTTTGGAAATTAATACATTTCCCATTACCACTTTGGACCACATAAACAACATAAGACAATCATGAAAAGTTCAACAGAGCTTCTCACTCCACTTCCAAGGAAATCCCACCTTAACCAGTAAACTAATCCCTCCACAGTATTATGCTATAGGCTTAAATTGAACAGATAATGTCCATTCCTTTAATGACCAATGCAGCAAGACGTTGAAAATGCTAGTTTGGATAGTATGATCATGAGACTGCACCACAGAGAACATAAATGTAAACATTATACTTGGGTTTGCTATTTTTCAGTTAAAGTACAGTACAAACCCTTTTTTCCCAACTAGGTTTTTTTTTTGTTGTTGGTTTTTGTTTTTCTTTCATAAAAGCACATACAATAAAATATGTACATAGAGAAGTTAGAAACATTTGAAAGCATCTTAAAAAAGTAAATATGAGACAGAATATCTTGAGTGTGCTGAAGGCACCGTTGCTACTCTACTGGGAATGTGTCCTCTCATTTCTCAGCCTAGCATCGCAGTATCCCTTTCTGTATTACTCAGCACCAAGAGTTGGAAGGTATCTACGGAAGTTGAAAGCATTCAGGATATTCTTTTTCTTCAAGACAATAGTGGAACTAGACAATATAGCAGTAATTGAAGTCCAGATTCTTCTTGAACACCTGGAGATTTTTTTTTTAACTTTATAGTCTCTAATGCTATCAATTATTCCAGAGAATTAAACAAAAATAACAAGAAAAAAACCAACACATTGATGATTCCCACCAACAGGAACTGCAGAGCTATTAACTAGCTCAGCTACAAAGATGGAGATCAATGTAATAACCAACTAAGCCCACACTAATGCTTGTCCATGCTCTTTGAGGATATCTGCACAGTGATGACAGCCAAGGGTCAAACACTGTTCAAATGGGCATAAAGATATATATATATATTTATATATATGTATGTATGTATATACAAATAAAATATAGACTTTTTTTTTTTTTTACTAGTTCCATCTATTAATAAAAAACATTCTCCATGAGTGTTTCTTCACAGTGTGTCACATTTGCAAATAAGGAGGAAGTATTTTAAGCACTGTCTTGGTGGGGAGCTGTTCTGGGCAAGACATTTAAGCTAACAAAGAGGAGTTATTGTTTGGTTTTTTTAAGCAAACATCTTAGAGCCTTTATATGCATAGCAGTCTTCAGTGGAATTACAAATATACCAAATCAAACAGACTATTTTAATGCCACTGTTCTATTATGTATCTACATTCAGCCTACCACATTATTGGTAAGTTATAGGTTACAATCAGATCTACAGATATGGTCGTCAATACCAATCAGAAATAAACCATTTTCAGATTCCTCATTTTAAAAAAATTCAAATGGGATTACAACAATCAGCCTAATTTCTTCTGTTCCTACTCTTGGTGGACAGGAAATAGCACAATAATTTCCAGCACAAACTATCATCACTATATATGTCTGAGATGGTGACCACACTTGTTAGCCAACAACTTCAAATCCCAAGCATATGGAAGGGATACTGCCACTTTCCATTCCCATGAGTCTTGTTAGACGTAGACACTCAAAATTCTTCTTCTTCAACAGCAAAGTTATTTTGCTTCTTCCGAACATTCCAGTGTAAACACTCAGCCAAGCTTTCAAACCAGTCGCTCACAGGATCTCGGAAACAGATCGAAGGAAGGGGATAGCAAGAGGTAGTGATGCTAATACTGCAACAACACAGGAATACCCCAGTCAGTCAAGGGCAATGAACAGCAATTAAAAAAAGAGAAAAATAAAATCTTCTATACAGTGGCTAACATAGTGCTACATTCAGCCAATTTGGTAGAACAGCCAGTTTCCATCATCAAGCAATAACTGAGAATACTGAACCAACTCCATCAAGTCCTGCAGTCTTTTGCTGGTCTTCACATCAACAACACAGGGACAAAGGAAAATGTAAGTCACCACCTCGGTCTTTAAACTATAAGCAACAGCACTAAGAGGTCTAGCATCTAACAAAGGGCCAAATCTCATGTTTGAATCCTTACTAGTCTCCTGATCTATTCTAGAGATCTTTCAACCTCAGAAAAAATACAAACATTTCAAGATGGAGTGTCAAGCCAGCTATACATTTTCCTTCCTGGCAACTTGCACAGACTGAGAAAAAAAAATAAAATCATCCTGAATAGCAAATCTACCAGTCACATATCACACAGCTGCCTTAAATAATGTCCTATTAGTATAAGCCACCACATAAAAACTGAGGAAACTTCACACACTGCATTCTGCTCACTCAATGCAATCATTCACTACATTATCACAGTTTAAACCATACTGCA
>NW_010332931.1:0-17900 GCF_000700745.2 Antrostomus carolinensis | reverse complement strand
TCCTGCTGGTTTACTGAATTTACAGATTTTTTTATGTCCATCTTCCTTGCCAAGCATGCAATATTTACACACTTTTTGTCTTAGCATTTCACTTTCTTTCTAAAAAATTCAAGTTAGAAATGAAATACTTTTAGTGCAGTTTATGCTATAAGAGGTGTTAGGGTTTATAAAAGCTTGTTTCTTCACTGCCAGCAACACTTTTGACAGATGTTAGAGAATGAGAGAAGGGCATGAATCAGTATTTTCTATACTACAATAAAAAAAAGGCTTGACCTGTCTCCATGGCATATTTCCTGCCTCTTCCTTCCATCAAATGAAACCCATGCTGTATTCCTAGCATCCGGGGAGAGCATGATCTGAAAAAGAGAAAAGAACTAAACTTCAGGTCCAAAACCTATTTTTCAAGAGCAAGGAACAAACACCTCCTCCATTTTATTAGTCAGGATGCAAATGTACATATTCCCACTTTGCAGAATGTTACACAACTACAATCCAGTAGGAAGCAGTGTGAAGTATTCCGCTAGTGGGCATATTATTTTAAACAAAGATGCATTCTTCAACCAGACTTGATCTGGTCCTCCTACAAATGAAAGAATGCAGGAGATACCAGAGCAGAAGAGGTCAGGAAATGCTGTGTGAGGTTCTTGTGGTTATTACAAAAGTTTTTAACTTAGAAAGAGAAATAAGATAACAGAAGCTAACCTTGAGTTCCACTCCAGCCGGAACAACAATAGGTCTGAAAGACAACGAGTGAGGGCAGATTGGGGTGATCATTATTGCAGGAACGTTAGGATGAATCATAGAAGCTCCTGCTGCAGCTGCATATGCAGTGCTACCAGTCGGCGTGGAGACAATGACTCCTGTGAAAGGAGCAAAAATTTTTTCACTAACATTAGCATTACAATCGATGTGGTATTTTGGAAGACAACTAAGAAATAGCAGTGTTAGGAAAATGAAGCAGAGAATGTATCAACTTGTATTTCACAGGAGAATTGCAGTCTAATACACAGAAAGTCAGAAACTCTGTTCTAATCCTGGCACAGCATGTTTGTTCTATGGCTTCATGTAAGTTGCACAAACTTCTAGATCGCAGGTTACACAACTTTGTAACAGTGACGTTCACTTTTTTAAGGGTAAGAGCTTTAAAGATTAACCTCTGTATTTCACAAGTTGAGACCTTAGGTCTTCGTCAGATTCCAGATATCCAAGCAAATTTTTTTCTGAGCTATTTCTTGCCCTAGCATACCATACCCAAAGAAACTGCCACTTGCCTTCACAAGTCCATGAACAAAGCTTACAGCACTTTAATGCGTCATGGAATGCATTATGTAGCAATGAATAAACATACCTATTCTTTGCACACTAGTGTTTTCTGTCATCAGTGAACTGAAGCTTGAGATTTCATTTCCATGTGAGAAAATCCTCTAGTAAAATAGCAACAGTATACACATTTAACTCAAGAAGCAGACTCACCATCTCCTTGCACTGTTGTTATCAGGTGTCCATCTAGAAAGACATCTACATTGGAAAGGTAAGAAGAAGGACCACGATCCACTACAACTTCATTTAGGACCTGCCATGATATCAAATATTACACCAGTGTGCTATTGCTGACTTGGCAATGTAGTAAGTAACAAGCTGAAACATGCTTTGAAAAATTCAATGCTGATTTAGTACCTGCCAAATTAGACTCTCTTTACACTTTAGTCTTATCAAATGCCAGCTGAAGTTTTCAGATGTTAAGAATTATTTCCAAAATAATAACAACAATCTGGTTGCTAACAATGTGTAGGGTTTTTCTTTTCACTTATAAAGATCTTTTAATCTCATTTTAGGACTACTACTTTGTTTTCAAAATAGAAGGGAAATATTACTACAGGAAAGTACAGTATTAGCACTTATGATTGCAGAATGTAATGATGTATGCCACTTCTTCATTATTCAGTGCAAATATAGTGAATTACAGCAATAGGGATCTGTCCCACACTTCTGGGCTAATGTAAGGACACCAATGAAAGGGGAAAAGTTATCATAAAACAAGCAGAAAGCAAATTACAAATAGTGTATTAGTTCTTTTGCTTATTTTGCCCTCTGACCTGATATTGCATAATTTGCTTGCCCACTTCTTTCTCTAGATTTGTAGACACTACTCCATTTTCTTCTATACCATTTTGTACTGTCATTTTCTCTCTGTGCTCTTTTACTACTTTCACTTTCAGCCTGCTTCGTAGAACAAGTGCTGCATTGCCTAGAAGTGAAATATGGGAGAAAGTACACAAAAATTATATGTTATCAGAGTAAATAAAACCCTGTAAGGACTAGCAAACTGTATGAAATGCCATCCATCTACTGCCGTGCTTTCAATGCTCCCAATTAGATTCACAAGATAATTGTCTACACTTGGTTACAGCTCAAAACTAGTTCTTAGCAGCAATGAGACATGATCAAGATTGGAAAACACTGTTAGGCTCATGTGATCTTCACTAAGACAAAAGCTAAGCTTAAAGAAAATAAGTGCATTAGAAACACTGTGAAAATTTTATACATTTTTTCAGGAATCTATGTTAGATGCAACTTAAATAACCTCATATTGAAGAAACAAGGTATTTCTTTCATTAATGTTTTATTTGCCTGGCTTCTCAGAATTTAAGCACTTCATTGCTTAGAGAAACAGACCTCAGAGCTACACTCTATTTGTATGTTTAACTGTCATTTAATGCGAGTTCTGCATCATCTTTTACTTATTTACTCCACAAAGGACAAAGTTACTTCTTAGCTGTTTTTCTTTACAGAATAGTACAGAAAACTGCACTGAACAGGTCAAGGCAATGCAATACTTTTGTTAGCTCAGTATACATTTCTTGTGACTGTCTTATGGGACAAACTAAATGAGTTGGTTAAGAAAACTTACTAGTCTTGGAAAAAGTTACAGAAAATGTAACAAAAAGAAACACCACACCTTGTCCCCTTAAATTTACCTTCTATAACCTGAGTGACTTGGGACTGAAAATTCTCAAAATTAAATGGAGTAAGAAATCCAAGGGATCCCAGATGAAAAGCCATAACTGGAGGTACACTACCCTATCAATAAAGAAAAGAATTTAAAAGCTACTGAATAAAAGCAATTCATACTTCAACTAATTGCCTGTAAATATTTTTACTATTGATGTAACTTCAACTGTGCATAATAAAAACAACACATTACAGACATTATTTTCAGAAGGCACAGGGTGAAACAGGCTTAATTAAAAAAAGTAATTAACAGCAAAGAACAAATGCTGAACTCAATAACAAAGGAAAAAAACATCTTTCATATACTTCAAAAAGAAAAGAGGTCTTTTAAGTCTATTTTTCATAAAAACCAACCTGGAAAAGCGAAGAAGCATAAAGTAAGGTCCCATCTCCTCCCAGGCATATAATAAAGTCTATCTGATTGGAGATATCATCATAATCTAGAGGCAACATTGAAATACAAGTTTTGAATTAAGTTTTGTCAACAGTCTTAATTTCCTAATATAAATGAAGTGCAGCATGCCAACGTTCACTCACAACCAAGATGTAACAACAGCTCTTTGCAAAAGACACGTTAGTTTAACAAACTTGATCTAAGGACTAAGGAAATACCAAGACAAATAAACAATATAATTCAATTTTACTTTCAAGAAATCATTACCATACCTTCTCTGAAGGTGCAAAATTTCTTCTTCACTGGTCCAAAATTATCATCGTTAGCTATAGCGGGGTCTTCCAATACTTTTTTTTCTACATACACTATCATATTGTTTTCCTTAAGAGAGGTGAGATGAGCTTGTTAATAACCTCTTAAAATGACAAAATATTTGACTCCTATCATAATTAGCATTAACTTAACATTTAAATAATATCTTACAGAAGTGGTCTGCATCTGTTGGTTGTGATGTTTATTTTTAACATGTGGTCTAATTCTAATAAGAATTTTGCAGCATGCATCGACCATCTAATAAATTAAACTAAACTTTGGAATATAGATTACACGATACAGTAACATTGCTATGTTTGTTCAAGGCTTAAAGGATTAAGCTTTTTATATCCCATTCAGAACTGCAAACAGAATTAAGGTAAGTTTTTAATTTATTTTTTTTTTTAGCTCTGTACCTGAAGTACTTAAGTACTAATCTTAAGCTCTGAAACATTTTATTACTTCCAGTGGCAATGGGTGTAACAATTTGTTTGCAGTATACAAATCCTGCCCACTCCACATTCAACAGAATCAGTAATTGAAAAGAGTTTAGATGTAAAATTTTTAATTATTATTAAAAATGGAATTTACATGTCATTACCTCAGTAAGATACACACAAAGCTCTTTAAAAGGCTGCAGCAGACTGGCATCATGTATCTTTTTAATAACAAGGACGCTTTTGGGAGGTTTGTTCCATGTCAACCGCTGGCTTGCTGGATCCTGAATGTGCCTAGAGATTAGAAAAAAAGACAGTGTTACCACACTTTGCTTTGACAACATACTTGTCTGTTAAGAATATATCTTTAATTATAATTGCACTCAGTCCTAGAACAATAGAAAGGAAGATGCAATAGCTCATACTGTAATGACACTGTGTATTCCTCTATCTTGTTTTAGTGCTCTCTCTCCTCTTAAGCTGACTTAAAATAAGGAGGAAAATCCAATTAAAGAATCAGAAAAGGCTGCAGTGTGATTTTTTTTTCCCCATCCAATACTGTAAGTCAAAGAGCTTAAGTCAATGTAAATTTTAAAAATAGTGCAATAGTTCCAACCCAAATATTCTTTTTTTCTTTTTAGCAAAGTTTCCTTCAGCATTTTTTCACTGATACCAATATACAGACACAGATTCCTCAACACAGTTTGAAGCCTGTAGAAAAAGACACAAATTCTACAGTTTTCCTAACACTAAAAACACTACCACAAGACAAGGGGAAATAATTAAGATTCACATGGTCATCTGTACCAAATACTCAAGATAAGTCTTAACAACTATGAAAAAACCATAGCACCTAAACTCTATTCTGGGAAGTCTGCACTTGCAAGTCTTACACTTCCTATCATAAAGCTTCATAAACAAAGGGGTAAACAGGAACAGATGCCTGTACACTTCTGTTCCAGGCAAGCACCACAGATGTCTAAGTGTACATAACTTTTGTGTAAAATTTCTTTAAAACTCTAATCTATATATTAATTTTATTTCAGTGTTGATCCCAACACAAGTTTATCTGCTTAAAGTGGCACAACTGCTACTTTAAATTAAAAAAACCCCAAAAACTTAAAAAGTATTTTAAAACTACTGTCTGCCTATTGTCAGGACAGCATGCTAAGACTTGAGAACCTCAAGAACTAAATGTATGTACAGAAATAATTTTGTGGCTTTCAAGAGGGTTCAGTAACAGAACCCTCATCTTGCTCTCTAATAGCTTTAGTTGATTTAAGAATACCCAGCTGTATTTTCCTTATTCTTTTAGATCTACTTCTAAGCTACATAATTTCCCAGTTGTATTTTGCACATAACAAGCATCCCAACCTTTTCCATACAGTGCAGACATAATCCTTAAAGCAAAGCAGATTAGTATAAATGCTGAATAAGTCACATTTACAAAGAGATTTGGATTTAGCACTTGAGGGGTTAAAATAAAACAGATGATGATGCCAGAGCTGGAATAATCTGTTCATTTTACTTTGCAAAATGCCTATATTGGACATACAAACACAGCAGAAACTACAGATTAATGAAGTAGTTTAATAGCAATAACATTTACATCTCTCTCTCTATTGTTACATAACACAGAAGAATACAAATATGCAGTTACACTCGGTATCACACCCAGGCTCTCAGCATTACGTTATGTTTCACCTCATTGTATGTTGGAGTCAAGGAACTGTAGAATAGTGTGGAGGTTGGAAGGCACTGCTGGAGACAGTCTAGTCCAATCCCCTGGCTCAGTGTAAGGGCGTTTTGAAAAGACCATACTCAGTCTCAAATATCACCATGAATCTGAGATGACTATGAATTTGAAAGGCTTCCTCTGACTTAACTAACCAACTAATAGCTAAACTGAAAATAAAACAGAATAAAATAATAGAACAAGAAGAGTTGCATTAATGTGTTTACTGCTGCCCAGCAGTTGGAAAGGAACCAAAGCTGATGTTTTATACGCTATTTCCAACACAAACGGTGACTAAGGAAGCATTTTCTGTACTACAGTTCATTTCATAAAATCAAATTCCTCAAATCTCAATACTGTTAAAAGGTTAAAATGTTAAAAATACATATAGAGAAACCACTCCCAAAACCATTTCAAAATGATTAGGCTATCTTCTAAGGCTAGCAAAGAACTAAAGACTGCAGCACCGCTTTTCACTTAATAAACCTAGAACTAACACAGACCTCATTCAAACAAACGACAGGCTGCCTATTTCAGCTGTACTCACCAATTCCACGTAGTTCTACTAAATGAAAGATTACTCATAAAATGCTTTAAGATCTTCATGTTTCTTTCCTAGAGTCAGGAAAATGCAACAGCTCCAAAAAAAAAAAAAAAAAAAAAAAAAAAAAGGCTGAGGCTTTTATCAGTTATCAATAAACTGCTGCCTCAAAAGAAAAAACATTTTTCCTCTGAAAATTCCTTTTTCTCTGCTACTTATTTCAATCAGTTCCAATAAAAAGTTGTGAGGCGTTACAGAAAAATGCTGTATAAAATATTTATTACAGATCTTCAGAGGTGAGGTTTCATAAGAAAAATCCCATTTCAAGAGTTTAAAAACAGGTATTCGACCTCCCCACTCCTCAACACCACAAGCACCCGACTCTTTTCACTGAACAGTCACTCAGTTCATCTGGCCATCTTACGTAAGAGTCTTCAGAAAGCAGGTCCTTCAATACAATCATCAGCACTAGCACTTAAAGAGACACCAAGACCTTCACTAACTTATGCCAGCACATAAAAACTAAAATTTTCTGTTAAAAAATTTTCTCCAGTGAAGAGAGCTGAACAAAATTCCTCACTATAGAGAAGAAAAACCCAAACAAAAAGGTTTTGCTTGTTTTTAGAAGCCAGAACAAAAACCTGATGTGTAGTAAGAATAATAATTTACAATTTGGTCTTCAAATAAATCCTTCCCTTCAGTGACCAGAGAGCCCCCTTTACTTTCCAGCTGTTCTGAACACCACATAAGCAGTCTCTTCCCCAGCAAGTGCTGCGTGTTTGGTGTTGCCTGCAGCCTCTGTACTCAACTGATCTTGCCGCTATCATTATATTGTACCACGCTGGCCCAGCCCATGGGGAGGAGCACGTTCATCACAGTCAGGTGGGTAAACACACAATGCACAACACGAGCTGGGTTTTCAGCTGAACTGCAGCGCTCCAAACCACCAACTTCAGAACAAAGAATGAGGAAGCTACGAGTTACTGCACGCTGCAAGATTTCCGCCACACCTTCATAGGAAAGTTAGGGTATCACCAACCTGTTTTGAGGAAGGCTACGTAAAGATTTAGGCAAATGAATACTTGACTCAAATACATTACTTTTAACTGAAAGAACAATGAAATAAAACTTTTCAAAGTGACAAAACCAGGGACTACTAACTTGGTTAATCTGTAGAACACTGACACTCCTCGTTTATCCAAGTCAAGACATCATTTATTAAGTATATAATACACAGTGTAAAAAGCAACACTTTTATACCCCCCAACCTATAAAATTAAACTGTTTATATGCCTGCTAAGCAGAAACCAACTTATTTTCATACTAAATTTATCAGCAGATTCTAAAATTAAACTTGCCCTTAATGATATTCATACACTGAAAGTGCCATAGACCAAATATAAAATTTCAAACTATCAGCTCAAACACACAATACCAAGAAAGGGAGAAGGCTTTCCTCAGATTTCACAACACACAGAACCATTTCTCCTCCTTCCCTTGTGTTGTCCATAAAAACGTTTGTTCCTCTATCATTCAGAAACACTGCTCTTTAGTTATTTCAAGTCAATGGAATAAACAAAATGCTACCAATAGCTTCTCCATATCATAATTAGATGGCTATAAGGTTTAACACAAATGGTGAGTTTACTGTCAATTATTTTGGGAAGTGTTTATTATAGTTGACATCAAACTATGGATTGGAGATTATGCAAAATATGTCTAAACAAAACTTCAGTACTTAATACTATTCACATGCCCTGCTGTATTTTATGTGAAATTTTTTTGTTTGTTTGTTTTTTGTTTGTTTGTTTTTCCCCAAAATAGATACACTGAGCTGTGAGAAAACTCCCATTAGTTTGGGTAGCAGACAGTGGGCCTAAGGACACCACATGAATTAGTAATGTAAAACCAGTAAAGTTAATTTCCTTTTATGTCTGTTACCCTGCAGGAAGTATTCCAAGCAGCAAAACCACTATAAATCCATACAGAGAAATACCAATTATGTCCCATTATCCCTTTGGAAAAAATAAATTCCTATTACATTTCTCAACACACAGATCAAGCTAATGCACTTTTAACGGGTTTTACTTGAGAACACAGTTCAGCAGTGCTATCTATGCCCCTCTCAGACTGACTTTTTAAATGGTTAATGTGTGATAAAAATGGCAGGCCAATTTTGGCAATGGGGACCCCAAGGTGGCAATCAAGCAACATTAAAATCTCTAAATATCAGGTAAAATACAAATGATGCTGATTGGGGGATGAATAGTGGAAAAGTAAACTTTTGTCTTTCACACAGAATAAGCATAACACCATTCACTTGACAAGTACTTACATAATCGTTTTAGGATTCTGCAGCATACAGGCCTTTGGTCCAAACGTGGTCACTGGGCATGGTCCATGCAAGGAGCGTGTTCTTCTAAACACGGAATTTAAAAATAATCAATAAATAAAAGAAATGTGACAACAGACAGGATATAATTAGCTACCCAACCACCAAAACCACTTTTCTGAAAAAGCTGCACCAGGCAACACAGGTCAAAGTACATTTCTTAAACCTACATTTGCAGTTGACCAGCCAATGTAATTTTACATGTATTAGTTCTCACATTTCAAATCTAAAACTTAAGTCCTTTACCTTCTCCTTGAAAGTAATTTTATTCAAAGCCTCACTCACAGTTTATCCCCTGCACATACTAAGCAATCACTTCCTAAATATTAGTACCAGGCACATATTCTTCTTGTATTAATTTCATCTTTACTTTGCACAAAGGAGACATCACAGCCTCAAAGAAGATATGCTGAAGTTTTCTCAAGCTGGTTCTGTGAATTCATGGCAAGCCTGCAGAGATTCTGTTTAGCCTCAACTCTTCTGGACAGTACAATACAGAATAGTACATGTGTCTCCCAGAGAGACAAAAAAAAAGTGTAGATAAATCCCAAATTAGAAAAATATAATCTATTTTCAAGGTCTCACTACTGTGAAAAGGAAAAATTCTATATTTAAGAAACAAAGCACAAAAATTTCCTGTTTCAGAATTAGCTATGTGTTTCTTACATATCAAAAGAACTTCAAATTTTTTAAGTTAGAGTAAGAAGACATTTAAATAACTAAAGGACACATTTTTCAACTCCTCAATTTGTTGTAATTCTAAATAATAGTCAATATGATAGCATAAACAAGCACTTAACACTTCATGTACTCAACCGGGAACTTGAGCAGTAGTTGACTGAACATTTCAGAGCATGTAGGAAGTTATTTATTAAATAACACCGAGTAATTATCAAATGAGAGACGTGGCAACACTCAAAAGAGACTCAAAATATCTCTGGAATAACAGCAGCTGAGTAAAAGAGCAACAGCGTTCAGTTTTTGTTATGTAATTCAGCAGCCTCACAACCTTCACTTAACAAGCGTGCCTAAGCAATTAATTAAAATACAAAACCTAAGCTAGAGCTTTTGTTTATATAGGATAAGCACTTTCTCTTCTCTAACGTTTTGGCATGTGTTACTTTCTGTTGACAACGAGCAAGTAAACAACCAAGCATTAGTGTGCATCAATTCCTAAGTGACATCAGCTGCACTGCTGGGACACAATAACCACAGTACTTTTGTTTCTGTACTTCTTGAAGCACAATGTCTTATCTAAGAGCACACAATTTTAGAATAGGACATGCAGAATGATTAAATCTGTTAAAAATACACATAAAATAGCTCAATGAGTGCTCTTAATCTCAATAAGGTACAGTAACATATATAAATTAGGTTTCCCAGTATAAGCCATGAGAAGCATTTACAATGAAATCTTCAACACCTTCAGATTTCTTTGCCATGGTCAAGTGACCGTAACGGTGTCGTGATCATTTAAACACTTTTTTCCTTGTTTAAATCTTTGCACTTAATAAATTAATAAAACACAATCCTTCAGTTCTAAGGTATATAGAGATATGTATCTGCAGCACTAGGCCTTAGTTTTGAATAGGTAGAAAAAATGCTTATTTTTTCAATTTATTTGTCTAATAAGAGCTAATATGATCTTCATCTTCAAATAAACAGGAGCTCTGAAATGTCATTTATCTTCAAACTTAAATCCCACCCAGAACACAGCATTGCTCCTAGCTCTAGGATAAGATTATCTGGAGCAAGACAGAACTGCTCTACCTTACCTTCCTCCCACCTCCTGCAGCACATGGGAGTAAAACTTACTCAAGTCATGTAACTGTGGAAACATTATGTAAATGCTATTAGAAATTATTCCATTAAAAAGAAGGGGGAAATATGCCTTTCCTGTGTTTAATTCAATTAACAAAGGAACTGGTAACTAACATATTGCTTGGCAGTAACAAATCATTACTGCACTGCCTTCTATTGTGTATATTATAACGTAGCTCAGACCAGTCTGATGACTCACTCTTGGTGCTAAAAAAAACCCCCTCAGAAATCTAATAAAAATCAAAAACAGATGACAAGTTTAAAAGATATAATTAAGGAATAACAGTAACATTTTATTTGTTCTATTTCTAATAAAATATGCAAGTGTAAGACTTGGATTCCAATAATGAAAATGAATATTTAATTTCCTATATCTAACACACAGAAGTGATATTTGGTTTTCAAATAATTTTTCCATTTATAAGTCCAGGCATAACTAATCCCATCAGATAAGGCTATTACTAAGTGGTTTATAAAGCTTACTTTATTTCTATTAAAACAGAGAAATGAGCAAGAATTGACATAATTAGAGATTAATACATGTACCAATACGTGTAAAGGAATGTTAAGTCTCTACTTGTGAACAATTACACTTGAAATCGAGATAGTTAAATAACTATATAATAATAGTTAAATAACACCCCGGCAATATCACCTCCCACTCCTTGCTCCACTCAAGTTCTCCCAAATAACTGTCTTTTTTGCCTTCTTTCAACACAGGTCATGATTCCACACAATCCCAGTAACTGGCTAAACTCTGTTACTACAAGAAGTACGAAATATCCACATCTGACCTTTGTGACATTCAAACAAAGTTTTCTCTGCAAGCTCTAATTAATAATTGGTATACATTTGGGTTGAGCAGACAGGCAACCACTTCAATCTGAATACTACATAGCAAGCCTGACATCACTTTCTGACATCCTGCAAAATGCCTTGTGACAATTTGGCACTAAATTGAAGACAGCCAGTGAATGAATGCAGAGCATCTTAATGAACAAAAGTCTCATAAACAATAACCCTAATTCAAACTCACAATAGGTAGGGTCTAAAAAGATCACTTCTAGCTTAAAAAAGTAGTGATTTAGGCAGAAGATAATAACACACAAAAATTCAGACCACATGGGCTTTGACAGAGGTTGACTGAAGTCTACATTCTTAAAGGTTTAAGTGAGAAGGGAAAACACACGAGTTTCACAGCACACTTTTAACGTAAAGTCTTACGCATCGACTGTGACACGAACCAGAGCAGCTACAACAGTGCAGTCAGAGCACGATCCTTTGTAAACAGGTTCTAAAAGCACTAAAGTACAGACTTTCTGAAGTGCATATGCAAAGCAAGTATTTTCCTAACCTTTTAGCCTC
Source organism: Antrostomus carolinensis (assembly GCF_000700745.2). Classification (NCBI taxonomy): domain Eukaryota; kingdom Metazoa; phylum Chordata; class Aves; order Caprimulgiformes; family Caprimulgidae; genus Antrostomus; species Antrostomus carolinensis. The sequence continues at coordinate 5,891 of NW_010332931.1, read as the reverse complement.
TTCAAATAAAGGCTTTTATTATGCCTCCCTTCACCACAAAGCTTCCCCCTGCAAGCTCCAGCCTTACCCATATACACTCTGCCTTTCAAGAGCATTCCTACCAGCAAAACAGTCACTCTGGACAGGAATTTCATCTGGTGAGAAACTCCTCCATGATTCTGTCTGTGATTTTAGAGAAGGTCACAACGTCAGTGAGGTAAAGTTCCACTGTGCTTCCCCATGAGCTCAAGACACACAGCTACTACAGCACGCTATTCAATATTTACAATGGGTCCAAAGATCACAAAATCAAAAGTTCTGTCCAAGCTGTCCACATGACAAGAGCCTTGCAACAAGATTAGAAATCTGGCTCAAAGAAAAAGTGGGCGTTTCTCAGTGCTGGGAAACAATCTGCAAGCACAAACTCACTTCGTGCTGCCTCACGTTACCATATAACCTCAGTACTCACGCACAGCACTAGAGCTCTAGCTGGAGATTTGGAAAAATTTGCAGAGGTGTCTCTACTGTTGACTGATTCTTTTTTGAGACCATGAACTCTGCAGATACCTTTTTTGACAGCCATGCCATTCTGATTACAGGTCTGCTCTTGGTCTAACCCCATCTTTAACTTCCTGCTTTCATTTTGGACTAACAGCTTTTTCATTTTAGGAATCCCTTAAAAGCAACTTGTTGAGCAAGAGGTAAAGTTCTGCCTACTAATTAAAGATCTGGAACCAAGCATAAAACTGTTCCTTTCTTGTGACCTGAGTTACAATCAAGCTATAAATTAACATAGCTTGGTAAAGATGCATTTGTATTTTATTTCTGGAAGGTACTTAAAATTTCTGAAGTTAGGTTGAAATATGACAAACACCATAGCATTCCAAATTCAAATCTACCCTAAAACCCAGGAAGTCAAGTAGTTGGGCAAAATTGGTTCCTCAAATTGTAGAAGTAGTATTTTGTGTTTATCTGCTTATAAACAATAACCTTCTAAGCTTTTATACTTTAAGAGCTTCTCCTAGCTGGAAATAAACCCATACTTTCCTAACTAAATTTCTTACTAAGGAATAATTTCTATACACAACACTACAGATAGCAGTTTTATGTGCACTTTGTCTTCAAAGAAAGGATCTATTACATTTCACATAGCCATTTCTAAATACAAACAAATTCTTGAGCCCAGACTGACATACTTCAGCCAGCCTTTAAGTGGCATATAGAAAGTAAATGAGTAATGTGTTGTCTCGCTGAAGGTGTACACGCAGATATAGAATGTTGCTGAAATATCTACAAAAATCAGTTTAAGATCTGTCAAGAAGCTCTGAACAAGAAGGCAGGCCCCACAACCAGCCAGAACCTACTCACATCAATGTCAGTTTAGAGATGACCACCTACACAGCTACTTCAGAAAATCAAGTTCTTTTCACAGCACGGACCACAATAAATGGTTCACTAATCATCTCCCTCTCTATTTATTACTACAAAACACTATTTTTGTTTCTGCTCATCACTTGTCACAGCTGCCAGACTATGGTTATATAAAAATAGGAGTGAAAACTAAAATCTACATAACTTTTAAAATTTTTTTTTTCTTAAGAGCAGCATACCGGAATTCTTTGGTGCTTCCAAGGGCTGGTGAAGCCGACAAACTTCGTGACTTAGCTCGTCCCCGGCTGGTATTGCTCCACTCCTCATCATCGTGACATGTTGAGCAATGATAAGCAGAATCTGAGCTCACATCAGCCTTACTGGCACACAGTTTTTCTCGATTCATCTCCATACTGGAAGTGAAGGAACCTCAGTGAGAGAGAAATTCAGTTCCTGTGGAAAAACAACAGGAGAAAGGGGATAAGGAGGAAAGAGGAGAAAAATCACAGTATTAGCAAAGCTAATAGTTTAAGTATTAAACACCAAGTTTATGCACTTTGATAAACACTTCTTAAAAGGACCTGGGCAATTGGTAAGTTCTTCAAGGTAATCAGAAGACCAGAATTAAAACACCTATATTCCCAGATTTACACAAGGCTCAGTGCAAAGTTGTTTCAAGACCAGCACAGATTCACATCTCCAGTTATATATGAGATAAAATAAATCTTAGATAGTGAAGAGCAAGAAAAGCTTTAAATATCTGCCAAGGAATCAAGAATCAGGAAAATCTATAAAGTCTCCTATTAGGTGATACATATACTGAACAAATAAAAGTAGAATACTCTAAGCTGCAATAGAAAAAAAAAAACTCAATGCAACAGAGACAATCTTAATAAACTTGAGTTCTTCACAAAAACGAGACTAATACCCAGCTGAGAAGAGACAAAAACAAGTTGGAGGACAATACTGAAGTTCTTAAATAATTTGTGACAAACTGGGGAGATGATCCAAAACAAACAAGAGGAAATAAGGACAAATGGGAAGTATTTAACTGCCACAAACAATTGGCACAAATGAAAGATAAACAGCTGGTTAGACAGCAATTCTGCAGAAGTAAAAAACAAAAGAAAACAAAAACCCAAACGTTAAATAACTGTCCTTCCCTAAAAGTGCTAGGAATCCTGTATGTCAGCTCCCATCATTATTGGAACTCAGTAGAAGCTGCCTTATCAGAATATAAAGAGAAGCAACTTTCAGTGTATCATTAAACACTAAACTATAAACAATAGTATCTAAGATAACAGAGCCCAGAGGAACAGTACATTCCTCAAACCAGTTGATTTCAACATGGGGAAAAAGTTGATTTGGTAAAAATTTGCAGATGTTTTTAAAACAGTTTCATCACTTTGGATCCCACTGTATCCTGTAAAGAATGGATCATAACAGTATTGTAACCACTAAAATGGACTATGGCTCTGGAAAATACTAATAGAATAATGAGATTTAGCTGTAAAATTACCAGAGGATGACAATCTCCACAATTTTACAAGAACTATGTTTCACAGCATCCCAACTTTTTTTAGATAACAAAAAGCATCAATAAAATGAAGTTGTAATTTTAGAATGAGCACTGGCTCATGACTGGATTAGACAGAACCACCTCCTAATCAAACTAGCAAATGCTTTTGCCCCTACTGTAGCTGAGGCTTACCCTAAGAGAGCACCACTACAAAGAGCTACAATTACTGGCAGCCATTAATAACTTATTAGATCCTGCACTTGTAAAGATATCAGTGTTCAGTCGTTCATTACTCATTGCTTAGCATCACCTGCAACCTTGACTTGGGAAATTTCAACACATTTATAATTCTTTTACAATTAAAATTTAAAAAAATGTAACTCCATTTTCAGACAACTTTAAGCTCAATATAAAATCCGTGCCAGTTGATTTATGCACATAATTACTCTGATCATGCAAACACATATGTAAAACAGACTGTAAAATCTGACTCAAATAACATCAATTATTTTTAATAGATTTTAATTTGTATTACCTTTTATCTGTGTTTTATTATCAAATTTAGAAACTAGGTATTTCCAAAAGAAACCCTGTCCTCACAGAATTATTCTAGGAAATGATACAAAAGAGTTGTTTTTATCTATATCACTAGTTAGCTCTCAATGTGGAATGCTACTGAACTGTTTCAGAAGTATTGAGAGGGAAAATCAGCAGTTGGCAGCCTCATCTCCTCTCACCTATCCCCAACAGCACATTTCTCAGAGATTCATATATCCACATACACACATCTGCACTATGCACCCACTCTCAAAAGTCAGAATTCTAAGTAATTTTTTCTTAAAAATCTACATTGAAAAATGGGCACACACAAAAATTCACCAGCCTAGGTAATTATTAGTACACCATTTTCCTTTGCTTTTGCTTTATATCAGTTATAAACTCCTCACTGTTTTTTATCCATACACTGAGAGCTTGACCTGGGTCTAGGAAAATACAAATTACAACAACAGCTAACAAAGTGTATGGAAATGCAACCTCTGTGAAAGCAGTTTATGGAGAATTCGTTTTCTCAGTAACTTAAGAGTTGATACATTTGAACCCTATTGCACAGGATCACCCCTAAGAGGTGCAGAGAACAATAATTTATATAGTAAGCAATAAATGTAGGTGTGTTTCTGAGTGACTTTATTTGAAGTATCTTCATCTGACAGATGCTGCCAGGAAAGAAAATCAGATTAGCACAAAACTGGAAGTAAGACAGTGTGCAGACCTACTAAATACAGCCTAAGAACTCGATATTCCTTCCATGTAATACTTTCCAACTCAGGATGTTTTAACTACAGCTTACACCATGTACTGTTTAATTAACATTCCTTCACAAGACCTTTATTAAATAAGCAGACTTGACATAAACACAAAACTATCACTGAACAGCTTCCAGGACTGGATCCAAAAACTTTTAAGCACAGGTCAACAAACTAGTGAAAAAGCTGCTCTGGTCTAAATCATGTCCAAAATTTTTAAAATAATAATAATAATAATTTAAAAGAGTAAAAAAAAAGTATTTAGACGTTCAGCACTACAGAATGAAGGACAACTGCAGAAGTGTTAACATTTAATATTAAATACCTGTGATGGTGACACACAGTAGCCAGTTAAGACACCTCTCACATGTATCCAACGTTTTACTGTAGTTTCCCATCCTCAACTTCTCTGTCATTATAAATGAACACTCCCATGAACCAGAGGTTCCATCAAACCATCTTTACATAGAAGGATACAACACCATAACATCCCCAAAGCTTTACAACTATTATTAAGGAATGATGCTCCAGGTCAACTGGAAGAGTCCTAGTTACACAGGAAATCTGACACAATTCTGCTGAGCTCACTCAGATCACATAATCCACATCCAGGTGGTCAGGTAAGAGTTACGTGTGCTCACCTCTCATAAAGCAATCTTCTCCACTGTTTGTCAAAGAAATATGATCATTCGATGCAAGCAGCCTGCTACACAAGGAGCACAAGGCTGCAAATCATCAGGCAATTTACATTTTTTTTTAATGAGCATCCTTGGAAGCTGTTATTTTATAACAAACTTTTCCTGTCAAATGTATTGCCCTAAATCATCATCACAGGATTACTGCAGGGTCAATCCTGACCAAATACTCACACAACTTTTAACATCCCTTCAAGACTGCAGCATTTTACTAATTCTTTAGAAACTGCATCAGCCATTCAAAACACCTCATTTTGTAACTTATTACCAAGCTTGTATCTGGGCATAAAAGAACAACATTCAAAAAACAATATCAAAAAATGGCACCATTTGCCCCATTGCTACAGACCCTGGTTTGCTTAATAACTTAATTTTATGGAGAAGTTTTTTTTCTTATTATATTTTGCTGAAGAAAGCACTGCAACGGAGGTTACACTCACATGGTGTGACTCCATCCCTAAGGCACTAAACCCCCTCTCACCCAAAAAAGAAGGAACAACTGTATTGAGCAGACAAAACTTTCTTTTTGGTTTCGTTTAGAACTTCATATTCTAGTATGCCTGAAGGGAAAAAAAAAAAATAAAAAAATCCATATTGAAATTTAGCAGTCTGACAGCGGATGAAATTTAGTAGCATATTTTTTTCATTACATACTATTTCTACTAAAAAGCAGACAGTATGACTATCACGTGCTAAATACCCAGGGAAAACAAGTCCATGTGTTAACCCTTCCTCTTCGGACACACCAACACACTCACCCGCAATACCAAGGAACAGGCGTTAATAACCTCAAACTCATCACCATCGCTTTAGTCACAAACGTGGAAGGAAACAAACCACCGAGGAGGTGGATCACGCCTGATGTGTGACCCGCAGATCGCGGGACAGATTAAGCGGTTTGCGTTATCCCTTCGGGAAGTTACCTTACCTCAGGGCTGCCGACCCTCCCCTCACCGCACCGCACCGGAGCGCGCCCACAGCGCGGTCCCGTTGGAGAGTCCTCCTGGAAGCCCGCGGAGGGAC
>NW_010332930.1:18305-19131 GCF_000700745.2 Antrostomus carolinensis | reverse complement strand
TTCTATGATTCTGTGATTCTATGATTAGTAGGGGGCCCTTAGAAGGGACCTAATAGTGGTCTTGGCAAGAAGGCGGATGAAAAACACCCAAGAAACGCACAAAGGTTTTTGATAGAAAAAAGGCAGCTAAGCTGGTTTAAAATGTCTGACTCTGTAACATTTGGGTATCTTCTGTGCTGTGTCTCCTGAACACATCTCACATTATCACGGACTTCCATTGTGGCAGCTCACTGGGATGCTCCACGGACATCTGTGACCCCGAGGACGGGGAGAGGGTGTCTCTGTGAGCACCCGAGGGTGGGTGGCCCCAGGAGGCAGAGGGAAGGGAGCTGCTCACCAGAGATTCACCAGGAACACGTGCTCGATCTCCTGCAGGATTTCCAGCTCTCTGAAGACGTTCCGAACCTCATCTCTTTCGATGCACTGCTGTTTGTTCATGTACTTCATGGCGTACATCTTCTCAGTGTCTCTCTTCTGCACAATACACACCTAAAGTACCGCAGAAGGGGAAGGAAAAAAAGAGATTTAGTAAAACATTCCACATCCCCCACTGGCTGCTCGACCTGGCAGAGACCCACACTGCTCAGCGCTTCCACCCGCTGTCAAACGGAACCGATCCCCGGGCTGTGACCTGGCACCCAGGGATGCCAGCACCCCTGCTCCAAGCACAGTCACCCAAACCCACCCCACCCAGGCTCCCTTCGACCGTGCAGCCACCCAAGAGCTTCCTCCGGGATGTGACAGCCAGCGCCGGGAGAGCCTCACAGCAGGGAAGGGCGACTGGGAGCTGTGGGAGAGAGCTTTGTGCTCACTGCCTCTGCATGGA
>NW_010332930.1:0-18265 GCF_000700745.2 Antrostomus carolinensis | reverse complement strand
CCCCCAGCCTTGACTCCCTCCTGCTCACGCCCACTGGCCACCAGCCTCCAGCAGACTGGTTTTAATCTGCTGCGGACATAGCTGTGCTCTGAAAGGTCAAAATAATCCCTTTTGCTTTAGCAGAAAGCAATTGAAATGTAAATTTGTTAACAACAACAATACCATGTCCCTAGCTGCACAGCAGGACTCTGTCCTTGCGAGACACAGACCCTCCCTGCTCGGGGTTCCGTGACCCCTGAGCCCCTCTGAGCCCCCAGCCCCGCTCCCAGCCTCCAGCAGCACCAAGACCCGTCTCCAACCAGTACTGCCTTTGGTGTGCCTCTCTCGGTTCTTCTGACTAATAATGACACCTTAATTACCAAGGTAACTATATTTAAAAGAGCTAATTAGTTATCAAGGTAACTATTTTTAAATGAACTGATCTGGTATAATTATGTCTGTCCTCTTTTTAATGATCAGACATGCTCATGATTACAATGCGCTGGGTGTACTTTCTCTGAAAAAGAAATAATTCCTTATTTTAGTGACACAGCCTTCATCTGGAGGGGCAGGGAGGCTGACCTGGGGGTGGCTTCAGGCAGCTCATTAGAGAGCAGGTCACACGAACACAGCCCGGGAGTGAGAAAAGGAGCGTCTCTGGATGGCAGGAAACATCGCAGACAGACAGGAGCCACCAAACCCTTCTGCACTTCTAAAACACTGCCATTAATAACCATGTGCGAGTGCTAATGGCGCACAATATCATATCATCAAGGACACATCACAGCGAGAAGGTGACAAAATAATAGGTGGTTATCATTAGCCTGATAAAAACAGCCCAATTAGCGATGCACAGGGAAATTACGGGGCCTGTTTTGCAGCCATCGTTACAGTCGGGGTAAGGATGGAAAATTGTGCGTTGAAATATCTCTGGGCACACCTCAGACCTCGCCTTGGACCTCGCCGCTCGGGCAGCTGGGCCTGAGCCATTTTCTCTGGGTCACACTCAGGTTTTGCCCACAGGCAGGGCTGGGAGCGGGTGGCATCTCGGGGGGCTGGGTCACCGGACCCCGGCTCCATCTTGCTGCACCCTCTCCTGCCGGCACCTCTCCCAAGCCAGGAGAGCCGAGTCCTGGGCAACCCTGAGCCATCGAGTGAGAGCGGGTGTCCCCAGCCCCGTCCCCTGGCTGGCACAGGTCACTCCAGCGCCCATGCAAAAGCCCATGGGCTGCAGCTGCCAGGGACTGCCCCTAACACAGAAACATGAGGTAAAACCCCTGCTTTGTGCAAAATTAACCATAATGAGTTATCTACCACAACACAGAGCACCAGCAGGGTCCAACCCCCGCCTCAAGCAGACTAAACTGGTCATACATTTAATAAACCAGGCAAAAAAAACTTCATATGTTAGAAATTCTTTGAGCAGAAAAGACCGAGCAATATCCCTTTAAACCATGGTCATTGCTCTGTAACTGCTCTAAAAACACGCCTCCGAATAACAGCCACCCAGGCACGGAACAACCTCCTTTCCTGATGGCAGTTTATTTCACCTTAGGGCTAGAAGCTCATTAATTTCTAAAACTTTTCTTTTCAGATTGTGACTTGCAATATCTTAACAGGTATTGCATTTTATATTTATGTCATTGCTTCTTGTTTCTCTGCAGGGAAAATGAAAACCTAGTGCAATAAATGAGAAAATGATGAAAACTTCTTGTACTCTGTAATCATAATAAATAGTTTTCTGCCATGGAACAGCATCACCTACATACAAAGCAATGCCAGTTTCAGGCACTCTGGAAATTTCTCTGTTTTCTGGAAAAAAACCCACCAACGTGGGTGTCTATGGAAATGTCCTTCTTGCCGCCCAGGCTCCCGAATGGCGGGGCGGTCTGGGCGCGTGCGCGGTTCCTGCCGCGGTGCTGCCTGATGGCACAGCTCCCGGGATGGCACGGCCGGGCACCGATGGGCAACCGGGGCGAGGGGGCACTGCTCCGGTGCCCAGTTCTGCTCTGTGTGTACAATTAGCACAGTTAACAATCCCATTAACAGAGCTCTTGGCAGGGATCTAACCAAGCCCAATAACACCGGGACCGGTGCCGGTGTGGCCCTGGCCAGGCTCAGCTGCTGAGCTCCTCTGCCACGGGCAGGGACCCTTCATAAAACGCCCTTGGCTACAGACACGTCAGTGCCCCAACACGTGTCGTGTCTTTTTTTTGTGCTTCTCCATTCGTGCATCTGTTCCTGGGGAAGGAATAAACATCCACTCGGTAACAAGTCAGAGTGGTTTTTTTTAAATTAATCTCAGTCCATTCCCAAGCCCATCGACAAAGCGAAGCGACGCAAGAAAGCAGAAAGAAGAGGCTCCTTTGTCCTCGCCCTGCATAATGCGCTCCCTCGGCGCACAAAGGACGTTTGCTGTGGTTAAATACAGCCATTAGAAAAAATGGGATGTAACGCTGCCAGCCTTGCGAAGCAGAAGGCAGGCATCAGCTGGTAGGATATTGCTCAAGACATGGCACATAAAAGATTTAATAGAGTCCCAGATACCCTGCGCATTCAGCGGCTGCCAAGCGGTTGGTGTGCAGCTGCCGTCGCTGTCATCGCACGGAAGGCGCACGGGGCTGGCGTGTGCAGCTGCGGCTCCGGCCAGGAGACCTGAGCTTAACATCTCCCAGTTCCATCTCACTTCACGGGGCCTCAGACAACAACAACGCCTGTATTGTCACCAACCCCAGCAGCTCCTTCTCATCTGAATCTGGGACAATCTCCGTCTTCACTCAACAGCCCCAGCCACCCCATTAATTTAGAGGGGACCACCAAGGACCACTGACCTAGGTGATATTAAAAAAGTAATGAGTGGAGAAAACTGACTCTGGGCTTTGAACACTCACCTTCCTTTAAGGAAAGAGTTATCACTACAAAAGGCACCCCACGAACAGAAGGATTCAGCGCTGCCCCTCCACTTGGTGCACAAAGTTTGTTTTCATCAGCAAAAGCAGCCCAGGAACAGCCTGACGGCGCTGGGCTTCCAGGCAGCACCCAGGAGACCCCCGCGCTGCCTCTCCCGACCCCGTCCCCACAGCTTCCCATTGCCAAGACAGTCCACCCTCAGCTGAGCTGACAGCAGATCCACCCGTTTAAACTGTCCCAACAGCCAGTGAGAGCGAGAGAGGTGTGAGAACAGCCAGCAAGACAAGGGATGGGAAGCCAGGAGGAAACCCACGGCAGGAGCCAGGCACCGGGAGCCTGAAGGACCCCTCTGTACCGTGCCATGATGTGCTGAGCCAAGCTCCAGCAATGCTCCCACGAGGCAAACAGACACAGCTCCTAAAGCTCACCTGATCTTCCCATAGTGTCTGACAGTCAAAGGGGGGACCAAGGGACCAGCTTTAACCTGAGATGAACAAACGAGGAGCAGCCTCTGGAGCAGGAGCAGCTGGCACGGCTCTGAACCACAGTCCGGGACTCAGCTCAGTGCTGGATGTTCACCAGCTTCCAACTGATCCAGGGAAAACATTAAGAATTTCAAATACCAGACCACAATTTAAGGCTTACAAACCAAAATAAAGAAAGAAAAATAATATTGGGACTAAATAAGTGGAATGTAACTGAGGGACTTACACTTTTGACCGGTTTGTCTTCTACTACCACCCACAGCACGACTGTCATTTGCAGGGATGAACCTCGATCTTCTGGTAGGGAACATACGCACCATTCACACCCTCACACAAAGGACTTCAGGATAAAGCCTCAGGATAAACCTTATTCTGTGGGATCAAAGCACTTGCCACCACACCACGGATTAAGCACCAAAAGCAGAAACAAAGTCCATAACCTGCCATTTGTCTTCTCACTCCCCTGCATCACTCATGGAGCTGCTGCTTACAAGAGTTATCTCTGTTTTCCACCCAACCCTGGTGTAAGTTGGCATGGAAATAGTGATCTGGGATTGAGGGTTTTCTGGTGTCCAGGGCACTCAGACACTATGTCCTTTTTGGAAGTTTTTTTTGTTCTTGTTAATTTAGGATGCTTTCCCCAGTTGACTGAATTTTTGCTGCTCTGCACAGTTTTCAGTCCAACTCGCTCTCTCTCAGGCAGGCTTTGCCTTTTCTCCTTTAGAAATCCAATAACTTTTTTTTTCTGAAGGAACTCAACGGGCTGAAATCCCCACTCAGATGAAAGGTCATCTAATCATTTAATAGCATGTCCTGACTTATCTCAAACTAATTATAAAAGGGCAGCACAATTTGTCTGGGCTCAAACAAAAGCCAGTAGTTTGCATTCCGGGCAGGATCTGCAGGGCTGATAAATACTTGAGCTTGTCTGATCTCAGCTGCACAAAGATTATTTCTTCCTTCTGCAAATGCAGATGTCATCTTCCATTAAAGCACCCACGATCCCGTCCTCTGCGGGACATTACCGTCACATCGGATGCAAATACCCACAGCCGGGTTCAGAGACCTTCCTTTTGCTTCCAAACTGGGAGCAGGAGGTTTTCTTCTTGACTATCTCAGTGGCTTCTGCCTCAGACAGATGAGACAATTGCCCTGTAATCCTCACCCACACAGACAGTGCATTGACTTCAGCCTTCCATCAGGAAGTTTCAGCGCACAAAGCTGGATTTCATTAGCTTTGTTTTTCGAGTTGAGTCAGGGCTCAGCATTAGCAAGTTCTACACACCAACATCAAACACCTTAATCCTCCGTGACAGTGAACCACAGCCAAACACCGCTCCAGCTTATAAAAATGCTGATTTGGAGTGTCTGCACCTTGCCCACAAATATTGATTTCTCCTCCAACTTCTGCTGACTTCCCTTGGGTACGTATATCTGAACATTGCCCAGTGCGGCTGGCAAACCTACACATTAATCATTATTGTGATTAAGCTTGGGTGCCAGAGCCCTGGGACAGGCTGCCCAGAGAGGGTGTGGAGTCTCCGTCTCTGGAGATGTTCAAACCCACCTGGACATGATCCTGTGCAACCTGCCATAGGGAACCTGCTTTGGCAGGGGGGGTGGACTGGATGATTTCCTGAGGTCCCTTCCAACCCCACCATTCTGTGATTCTGTGAAAACTCCAGTTCGATACTGAAATGGTTAAACAAGTCTCTGTATTTCCCATTCCCATTTCCCATTTCCCAGAGCTGAAAAGCACTGCAGTTGTAAGGGTAATTCTGGAAAGGGCTGTAACTCTGGGATGATGCATCGATCACTCCAGCAGAACTTATTTGATCCTCACAGTGCTCTCCAACCATTAATCACCTGCAGCAGCAGTTTCCAGCTCTCAAAAATGAGCCAAGCTCGATGAAGTCATGATGAATTATCATGAGCAAAAGCACAACCAGAAATCTGGCCTTAAGCTTTTACCCAGCAAAGGAAATACCAGTCACCTCCAACACCAACCACCCCTTGGACTTGGTGGCCTAGGACCTGGCACTGCCTCCATCCCAGAATCCCAGTGCAGGAGACATGAAGCACTGAGCAAAACCCAGTCCCAGCGCTTCTGCTGCGGAAGCTGAACGAGACCGAGCAGTCACCACGCCTGCCGGGGCCACCAGCACGATGTCCCAGCGCTGGATCCCACTGAGACCCAGGCTGGAGCAGGGGAGGACCTGGCGGGACCACTGGCACCGCTCATTCCCCCCTCTCGAGCTGCGGGGGTCAAACCCCTCCCCGTTCTCCCCAGGATCTATATAGCTGTCATTTTACTTGCAAGGTTGAAATTGGAAATGTGAAGCATAAACATAAAATTGCCTGCAGCATCCAAAAGCATCAGAAGGCTTTGGGATTGCGTGGGTACAGTGTCCCCGCTCCAGGGACAGCGAGGCTGTAGCCTCAGGAAGGATGTCGAGGAAATGGGAGATGTGCAGCCTCTGCAGCAGGAAGAGCCAAGCTCTTCGTTCTGAAGGACCAGAGGCAATGAGGAGGCACTTACCATGACACATGAACAGCTCGAGGGATTTTTGAGAGCTGAGTTCAATTTTGATCACTCAGTGTTGCAGCAGAAATGGGGAGAGAAGAGAAAGAACCAGTCATTTGGGACAGAGCCACGTACGCACGTGCTGACTGCACCTCCGCTAAGATGCCCCGACCACTGGTTCATGGGGAATGTCTGGGTTAAATACCAGTCACAGAATCACAGAATCCCAGACTGGTTTGGGTTGGGAGGGACCTCAAAGCTCATCCAGTCCTAACCCCCCTGCCATCAGGAGGGACACCTTCCACTAGACCAGGTTGCTCAAAGCCTCATCCAATCTGGCCTTCAACACTTCCAGGGAGGAGCAGCCACAGCTTCTCTGGCCAACCTAAGTCACTCCAGTATGGCTGGAAACCACCCCCAGGTGCTCAGAGAGGGTGTGAGACTCTGAAGACAGACTGAAAAACCAGGGACGGTCAGTTCAGAGCAAGACTGATGCTGGTTTCTCGTAAACTAGAGAGAGTTTATTGAGCAGCAGACAGCAGAGCAGGTACGAAAGGCTTTGCTCTACCTGTGCGCTGCTGCTCTCGTGCTGAAGGGAAAACCACCAGTGATGTTTAACGAGTTCATCTCCGTTAGACAGGCTTTCCCCGAGAGCTCACCCCTCAGAGCAGGACAACGCACCCTTCACTTCCCTGCGTGTTTTCAGCCTTTAGCAAGTGGCCGTGTCGGCTCAGCTGGAGGGAAATCGCTGCCGCAGCCTGCAGAGAAGAGCTGGAGAGGACTTGGTGAGTAAGGAACCAACCTGACCAACCGAGGTGGGCAGAGTGATGCCCACGCGGGAGGAGAGCCCACGGGAGAGCTGTGGTGCTGGCAGCAGGCAGGACAGGGCTGGCAGGGGCTGTGCCCCCCGCTGCCTCCGGGACCCCCAGCTTCACCGAGAGCTGCAGACAGAAATATACTGATTATATAAAAAAAATTAAAATCAGTTCTCAGCTTCTATCAGGAAAGTAACAAACAGGGATCGTGCTCGTCTGAAGAGGAGCCCAAGGGTCCTGACATGGCCACGGTATCGCGGAGGCACAGGACACAGTGTCAGTGACCCTGTGGTTTAAAAGCAATCTCCGTACCCATTTCACATTATGATGGCACTGATGGTAAATGAAATACAATCTTTGCCTGGCAATTAACATCTGTGTAACACTTACAATTAAAAAGACAATATTAACTTGTTCTACAGTTCTCATAAACATTAAGGATAAAACCAGCTAATCATTTTTTTTTTCCCCGGGCATAGCCAAGATAGCAAAGCTTAAAGCTGCCTCCTCGGTGTATTTGCAGTGATCTAATTAAAATATCAGGGATTCATTAAGCACATGAACCATGGTGAGCAGCTGGATGAAGCTCTGCTGGAAGCATCTACCTGCTTTCCACGAGCCAGTTCATGACTTGGTGTCTGACCAGGAAGGGCTGCAGGACCGAGGCACTGACACAAGCCCAGGTGTGGGTGGACACGCAGGGGATGGTGACTCTCCCAGGGCCATGGCCGTGACCTGCTGGCACGGCCCCAGGCTGCCTGGCTCGGGCTGCCCCGGCGGTTCCTCCCTCACTGCCAGGTACAGGCTGGCAGCCAGCAGCGTGGTGAAGGGGGCTCGGCTCGATCTGCAAACAACGGGCTCCACCTAGAACCAGGAAGGGTCTCGGTTCCCCTGTCCCCCCGTCCGGCCAGGGGCATGGTCCCCTGAAGGCCACCAGCAACTGGAAGCAGCCTGTGCCAAAGCCATCCCCTGCCTTCCCTTGGGGACTTTCCCTTGGTCAAAAACTCCTTTGATCCTTGGAATTACCATGCTGGTTCCCAGCTACTGCCTTGTGATAACCCCCAGAAAACAGTCCCTCCTACAAAGCCACAAAAGCACAGGTAGTGTCAGGTGTGAAACGCTGACAACCTCCACTGAAAATCACCTCAAATTTATCAAATCATATTTATCTCATCAAAAGCCCAAGGCAACAGTCATGTTGACTCTAACAAAAGCAATGATCTGGCAGCTGGGTCCTGGGCATCTGACAATCCTGCCTGGTTCTGCAGATGTTTTCCTCTCCCAACACCCAGAAATGAGCAAACAAGGAAGGACAGACAGATGTGCCCTCTTGAGCAGCTATGGGGAGCACGGAGCTGTGTGCCTTGGGCAGGATGAATCATGAACAAAAAGTAAATTGATAATTACCTGATACACAGGACAGTACAATCAGCTGGTCTAAGGGGGAAGGGCTAGAGATGATCACAGGTACCCCCACCCAGGAGCAGCTCCCCTACAAGAACAGGCCCAGAAGAGGCACCCACCATCTCAAGGACGCTGGTCCCTCCAAGAGGTTCTTCCTTTGCAGTTGTTGACCCAGAGCTTGGCTCAATGCGCGCAAGAGGCTGGAAAGGCTGAAGACAGCGGGCATCACAGGAGCCTGTGCAGCCCCTCACCGGCCCTTCAGGGCTGGTCCTGGAGGAGGGTCTTCTGGGTAAGATGGAAAATTTCAGACCCTGTCCCTAGAAGAGCTCCTCTGATGATGTTGGTGGCTCAGTGGGTCTGGTGCAGGTCAGAGGGACCTCCAGGAAGAGCCCCGACGCCCCGGGGGGCTGCACCACCGCGGCTGGAGGCAAAGTCCTGGGAGCAGGACTGTGGAGTTACACACAACTTACCCGTGACACCCACCCCACGCTCCGCGGGGACACGTTACTATAATACTGTCTGATCCTCAATAAAAACATACTTTGAAACAATCAAAAACCTTCATTGCCTGATTATGCAGCTTATTTGAGCAGAACTTTGCTCTAGGAACAGTTTGACAGCAGTGTCTCTGGCAGTGTTTCCCCCAACTATTCTCTCCAGCACACAAAGACCCATTTAAAAGAACGGGACATCTGCAGCTCGGGTCCCAGTGCCAATCTGCCCAGCAATCCTTTGCATTGTGCCACAGGGACACAGCAGCCTGGGTGGCACAGACAGTCGGGTGGCCGCTGGCCGTGACCACAGCGCTCCTCCACCTTTCCACATCTCCCCAGCTTTCACCCGTGCCTCTGCCCTGCACGGGGCACTGCTCGGGGCCAGGCATGCATGGTGAAGCCTCCCTGTGTTGGGATGCTCCTGCGTGGGGTACCTGTGCTCTCCAGCCCCAGCCCTTTCCCCTTAGATCTCTTGGTTATGGTCCTCAAAACCACGGACACTTCCAGGTGTAACGCTCACATCGCTGCTCCATCCTCCTTCCACAACCGCTCCAGGTGAGATGCTGATGCTCGGAGACTGGGGGACACACGGTGCAAACAGGTACCTACTGCTGCCACTCTGCTGTCTTCTGCAAATGCCCCCACCACACCTCTGGGTTCCTGACGGGCACAGGAGCGGGCGCACCCCCTCCATACAGACCATCTCCAGCCTCCACGGAGCTGGAGCAGCTCCATGCCCACTGGGCCACCCAGGCACGGGCACCTGCCCTCCAGAGACACCTGGAACTGCAGCAGCTTCTCTGCAATTAATGGTTTTGGCCAGTTGGGACCACTTTATAGCTACATCTCTAAGAATAACAGCAAGTGTTTTAATAAGACAGTCTCCTCTTCAGATGCAAAGGTGAAAACCAGACCTGTCTCCTCAGGTATAAAGCCAACTAAAGGTATAAAGTTGCAGTGAATGGAAAATGACTGGAGTCCTCAGGAGACACGCTGAGGCTACCAGCTCAACAAATCTGCCTTCACATCTTCAAGAGCTGGTTTTGATTTCTATTCCAAACACCTCAACACATTTCACTCCTTAAGATACTCTTCATGCAGTCTTTCAACTTTACTTTTTCCCTGCTGAAAAGTTCACAAGCCTGACGAAGGACTGGTTTGTCAGAGACATGAATCATTAAAATCTCTTTAATTCAGTGCTGCTGTTTGCTACCGCCAAGTTGTAACAGGAGCTGATAAAACTTTTATTCCTGGCAAGCCTGTTGGTGTTTCCAGGTCGTGTCAACGCTTCCATTAAAACTCCCTTTCTCAGTTGCTTGTGCTAAAGATGAAAACCTCTTCTGACCTAAAATAAAAACTGCTGCTCCAGATCCCACCTCAGTGTGCCACACATCGATAACTTCAGCTCTCCAGTCTAACGAATGAGTCCATGTTCTCATCTCGTGCACCAGCCCAATAGACCCATACGGATTTATTTCACCTCCGAACGTAGCCAGCCCTCTGTGTACTGGGAAAGTAAAACACATCCCCCAGGGAGAGCTGGCAGCGTGCTCAAAACAGCCAAAACTAGGCTTGCTTTTGTTTTTTCCTTCCCCAAAATGAACCTTATTTCTGTCTTGCTGTTGACATAAACAGCACACAACCAGCACCCTGACCTGCTCAGAAGCAGCTCTCCTTACTGGCACCTGTACACAGCGAGCGGGGAGCCAAATTCTTCTAGTTGGCATCTATCGTGGAATATTTTCCAATTTTCCTGCAAGAAAATGAGAGAAGGGTGCAGAATGTTATCCAGGCGCTCTGAATCCTATGATTTAAAGCCATTTTAGGTGGCCCACTTCCTTTTAATGTCACGCTGAGAAAATAACATCTCATCAGACGTTAAACAGATGTTTCTATAATCGAGTTCTGGAGATGGGTGATTATTTGACTTGCAGCTCCAAAAAACATGGAGACTTCTTCACCTCCTGAGAGACATTAATCCAAATAACCAAGGAAAAACTAAAGGAGTGACAGCATATAAACCTATGAAACAAAAAAGGAACATTTTCCTTTACTTTTGTTTGTCCTCATTCTCCACCCTCTCCCTTCTTCCATGCCAGCTCTAGAGCTCCATCGTTTGATTGAAGTTACAGACAGTCAGAGATCTCAAAATCTGAGCAAGTATCCTCGATATGCAATGGGCTGGATGTGCTGACCTTCAGGACACCGAGTAGCAGACCCTCACGGGGGAGGTTCCGAAGTGGACGGGAACCGTGTTTCCCACTGCACGGATGGCTCTGCATGGAGATGTGTTCTGGAGCTGTCACACTTCCTACAGAAAGGTTGTTAGGCATCTACATTTTTGTGTAGCTTTAATCACATGCTCATATCTCTGCTGAGCTTTTCTGGCCTTAATATTACTTAAAGAAGAATGATGAAAAAACAGACCAACCTGTAGAAAGCCCTGAAGACACCATGACCCTTCTTCTTTCTGCCTTTTGGATGGATCCAAAGCTGGATCCCCTGTTGATGCCAGCTCAGGAGCACTCTATGGATTTCCATGAGGATCTGGACCCATGTATACAACTACAATTAACAAAAGTCTTCTGGTGGAACGTATGCCTTCCTATGGCCAACATACATTTGAGTTAAGTCTTGTATTTGGAGTCATCTGTCATTACAGCCACAATTACATTCTGTGATGTTTTAGATGCTGGTCAAAGAGGCAGACAAAATTATTTTTTTAGATACGTATTTGATAAAACTTGAGAATAGAAAGAAATCTAATTATTCCCAATGAAGAATGGAGGGCTTTATTTAATCTCGGAACATATATTAATGTTGAAGCTTTTCCTGATCCCAAGGCAAGAACACTCGCTGTGCTATTTCGAAAAACCCCATCACTCATCTTGAAACAGCGCTGCCGGGCAATGGCATTGAGAGCGATGTGGCTGAACGTCTTCATTTCTGTGCTGCTGCTGCTGCAACGTGCCTCCTGGGCACCAAAGCTTCCATTCCAGGCTGAAGGAAATAAATGTTGGTATAACTTTTCAACTAAGAAAGAAGGAGACACTAGTCTTTCACAGTGAAATTCCTCTCAGGAGGAATTCAATGCCACTTGCAGCCAAATGCTTAATTTTTCACTGGCAGAAGCTTGCTTCCTTATGCTGATGTTTACCACCAAACTGCTACAGAGGAATCTGCCCTGGTAGATGTCCTCCAGACATTTCCTCTAGCAAAGGTCCTCTGCACTGGAAGACCTTGGTTTTCAGCGCCAGGCTCAAAGTATTGCAAAGAAACATAAGAGCTATCACTGCAGATGCTTGTACCTATGATGTCACCCAGATGTGAAGTGACGCCCAACATAAAGGTAAGCAAAGCTCACTCCAGATCATTAGATCATTAAAACCAGCTAACACGGCAGAGCTATGAAAAGCTCCCAAACTTCACTATCGGCTGTTGGTTCTGCCAGTTGGCAGTCAGAAATCAGAGTCACCGTAAACAATTGTTCCTTGACAGCAAATAGCTCCGTGCACATACTGCCCACCTTGCGCAGAGCACCAATTCCTCCATCAGCCGCAGCACCCCTCTCCAGATTTAAAGTCAGTAACTTGGCTGGATGGAAGTTTGGCCAGATTATGGTCCCACATCTTTCACATCTGCCTCTCCATATTGTATTAAAAGCCTTAATATCCTTCCCTTGGGAAAAAGGACAGTTCAAACCTAGACCTTTTAGGACCTGACCAAACATAGCTTTGTCTTCCCTTTGTCCTACACACCCAACACTCAACAGAAAGCCTTTGGAAGGACACCAGCAGAGACCATACTAAGGAACCATCACAGTATACAAACAGCAAAAGTGTCAGTGAGAAAATATCACCTCACAGGGGAGACAATTAATGATAATGTGCAGTTAAGATCGACTTAGCATGCCTAGTACAACCCTATTAAATACTGATTAATTTCCTTGTGACCATTGTTGACCCTTCCTTTAGAAAAAGCAAGAAAGTGGATGTTACGGCAGCTCCTCAAGCACATGTCTCCTCCAACTCCAGCATCAACCTCCACACATGCAGGAACTCAATATACAGAACATACCGAGTCACTTCTCCACGAAGAATCTCTTGCAATTCTAATGACTGACTTGTGTCATGGCTGGCTGGAGAGAGCTGTATATCCTGGAAGAGACAGCTGTAGAGGCTGGGGAGATGGAGGTCCCTTCCAGACGGGGAGCACAGGGGCTGTGCACAAGCTTGGACATGGACAAACCCCCCACTCCTCTTGGCTGGTCTCCTTCCTCCATCCCTGCGGCCACCCCACCGTCCAAGCCCGAGCAGATGGGCCACGGGTCACCAGCAGGCAAGGGGCTGCCTCCACCCTGTTCCCAAGGAGCCACAGAGTTGCTTCTCAAGTCTTTCTACCAAACAGTACTTAATTATATCCTATTACCAAAATGAAGACATATGCTTCAAGCATTCAACAGCTGAGAAGAAGATCGTCCCACTGTGGCTCTCCTATTAGGCATCTACAGAGCTTTTCCACTTCCACTCATTAATGCTGCTGAGTTATTCACCATCCCTCCAGTGGCCCATCATCACGCATGTCTCCATGAACATCAGACAGCACTTACCGAGCTGAGTCATCACTGTGGCTTCAGTCTGGTCGCCCAGAGGAGCCGGCAGCCACCCAATCCAACCCTGCACGACCAACAGCAAGCAGATCGATTTTGTAGGCAACTGTGCTGGCTGGATTAATGGCACCGGGCATCAGGAAGGGGCAGATCAATACCTGAGCTCATCGCTGCCACCGAGCACCAGCGCTTGACCACAGACAGCTTAAATCCTGCCTCCATCCTGGAGGCATCACCCAGAAGAGGAGCTGCTGCTGAGAAAGGTCTCCAGCTGCAGTTCTCTGCCCAGAAAGAACCCCACATAGTTTATTTGGTTGGATGAGGCTCTGAGCAACCTGGTCTAGTGGAAGGTGTCCCTGCTGATGGCAGGGGGGTTGGAACTGGATGAGCTTTAAGGTCCCTCCCAACCCAAACCAGTCTGGGATTCTGTTCTCTTTGATAAACCAAAAGATAATAGCAGGGGGGCTAAAATCTAGTTCCATCACCTTATGCCAACGTTCTCCTCTCAGCTTGCATGTGAACGTATTTCCCTACGGAACAGAGCAGAGCTGAGCACCCTGGGGTGACAAAGAGCTCTGCAGTGGGGACACATAGGGCACTACTTTGGGCACTACTTTGGAACAAGACAAGGGGTGGCCAACAAATCCCGGCCAAACAGGGCTTGTCGAAACAGCAGCTGTGAAGAATGGGCTGGTTGTTATTTCATCTTCAGGCTGGTTTGGTTTAACTGCACCATTTGCTGAATATGAACAGATTTTATACTGCATTGCCCTTTATTTAGAGGCATTTTTAACACTTACTTTTTTAAAAGAATTTTTAGATCAAAAGTAATAATATAGCACAACAATCTCACTGCAGCTCTGTGAGCGAACAACATTAACAGAAGGGCTCTTGATGGATTTGGTACACAAACAGTAACTAACTGGGAGGTGAGAGTGAAAAGCAGAGACACAAAAGACTTCTGCTTCATAAATACTGGTACTTTCTTTTCTTTCTTTAAAGAAGTCTCATGTGTTTACAGTTCAGTGTTTTCCTGAGGGAGGTAGAATTCCTGATTATACATAAAAATACAGTTTATCGCAACTGTGACAGGTCAATAAGAATAAAAAAAAGTCTAAAACATTAGAAGAGCGTATTTGCAACTGCTGAAGCCATACTGTAGTTAAGGATTTATTTCAGAGAACGAAATCTCCAGTTTGCATGAAAATGGAAAGCACTAAATTGAGAATTCATCAATGTTTTAATTCCTAATATTTCAATTTTACGAGGCTATTGAAGCAGCCAGTGTTTTTGCTATCTCCATTATATAAATAAAGATGTCTAGAACCTTTTGGCCGCTGACCCTTCCTGGGCTGTATGTGACGGTCCCTCACTGCCCCAACGGCACCGGCACCGCTGCAGAGCGGTCGGATCACACCCAGGGGTTGGCCAACTGTTATTGACAGATAAACAGATGGAGGAAAGCACCACTCAGGGACTCGAGTCCACCCCAAATCACACCCTATTGCTCATGCTGCTCACAGAACTTGTTCTTTATTCCACGGCCATTTTCTCAGAAGCACCTCACTGGTGACAGGCTGGGCAGCTTGACCTGGGGGCAGTTAATGACAAAACAAAGGGAAATGGGTTGAAGCTGAAAGAGGGGAGGTTTAGATTAGATATTAGGAAGAAGTTCTTCACTGTGAGGGTGGTCAGACACTGGCCCAGGTTGCCCAAGGAAGCTGTGGCTGCTCCTCCCTGGAAGTGTTGAAGGACAGGCTGGATGAGGCTTTGAGCAACCTGGTCTAGTGGAAGGTGTCCCTGCTGATGGCTCATGGAACTGGATGAGCTTTAAGGTCCCTTCCAAACCCAAACCATCCTATGATTCTATGATTCCCCCTGCCCGCTCTTCGCTCCCCCGTTCCCCCAAAGCAGTATTGAGCAGAACGATGCAGCAGTGGAGACAAAAAAAAAAGCAGGTACCCAAACGGCAGAAGAGCACACAGCTGAGAATGAGACAGCTCTGCCTCTTGTCCCCAAACCGGACACCTCGGGCAGAGCACGACACGAGAGGCAGAGAGGTCCCGGTGCACAACTGCCAGCAGTGTGCTCAGGCACGGCAGGAAGGTGGTTTGCTGTCCCTGCAGAGCAGTGGGGTCTCCAGGACGTGTCCTGCTCCGCTCCCATGCCAGGCACGTTCACATGCATGGCTGAGCTCCGTGCAAGGGACTCTGCCCGATCACCCGCTGCGATGCAGCCAGGCTCGCTGTGTCTGCACAAACATCAGTACCGCGCTTGGCTGGGTTCATTCACTGCCAGAGAGCAGCCAGACAAATATCAAGCTTCTGAGAAAGTGGAGAGAGCAGCAGCTCTTTGCCACTTGTTATGGGCAAAACGACACCCTTTCTGCAACAAATACACACCGCTGGTTCCCCTAAGAGGTCCCTAAGGAGGTCGGTATTCCATATCACACAGAGCAGTTCTTCGGGAAGCTTTTTCCAGCCAGTCAGAGAATGAAAACACTCATGAAAATATCCAATATGTTGCACTTTGACAATTCCAGCTATTTTCTGACCACAGCACGTGGACCTCAGATGTCATGGTGTTCACACACCAACAAACAGCAGCACCGTGACGACTGAAGGACCCGGCAGCACGCTCGGACACCAGGGCCACTGAAGCTGAACCACTGCATGAAAAGGAAAGGTCTACCTGAAACACCTGCCTCGACCTAGGGCATATGACTCCAGGATCCCCAGATTTTCTAAGGAACATGGTCAGACACCATGATTTTAAGCAAGACCATAAATAAGCAGGACTGAAGCTCACCTGGCTAGGCGCACACAACAAACGGTGCAGCTTTCACAACACAATCAGGTAGTCAGACTGTAAGGCTCATTTGTTTCCCAGGGAACAAGAGTTATGAATAAAGAACGTCTGGAAAACCACAGCCCTTCCACAAAAGGACATCTTATGTCAGCAGCATGTCCTGCCACTTTTAAAGGACAGACACCCACACGGGGCGACCTGGCTCATTACACAGTTTAAGAAACATCACGTTTGTGCTTCCTGCCTTTGGGGCCAATGACCCCCAAAAGGCAGGCAGCACCCAGTAACCACCATGAGCCTATCAGTGCTCCCCCAGTAGAACCCAGTCCCACAGGCCAGACTAACACAAATAAAAAGCCTGGTTTGCTTTTCAGGTTCAGTTCCACAACAGTAAGGCAGCAGCTCTTGACGGCATCACAACTGAGTTACCACCTGGGACATGTTTACCAGCGTGGGGACAGGGACCAAGGGTAAAGGCACTCAGATGCAGAGGGCCACCAAACTCTGAAGCCATGCAAAATAGAAATGGTACATAAATAGAAATGGTACCTACGACGGACTGAGCTGGTTGGTGTGCAGGTCAGGGCAGCCAGACACTGGGCTGTGTGGTGGTCACGGCAGGGAGGAGACTCCATCCCAAGCAGCAGTAACAAGACACATGCTCTCATGGTCACCTTGACCTTGTCACATTAAATACCCAACCCTCCACACCACCTTTCTGATCCGCCTCTAAAGGGCTATTCCACAACAACAACTTTTTCCACATCCTTTTTTGCCTGTCTCCAGAATCCACCACCACAGTTCACCTGGGAAACAAGGCAAACCACTACCTAATCTTTAAAAGAGGCAATTTCAGAGGAGAAAGGCGGGCAGGAAAATTAGGAGGAAGAAAAGCACATCATGTGCTCATCAGTGGGGAAGACACTTCCTAGTAGGTCTGTCTCAGGAGAAGTTCCTGTCCGGTGGCAGGTCTAACCCAGGTGCTGCAGCTGGCTTCTGGTGCACAACACAGGCAGAAAGTCTCCATGGCGTAATCACATCAAATCCATCACGACAACAATAGTTTCTATTGTTAACTGCACACCAGCTGCACCAGTTTCTGTTTCTATTTCTCATGTTTTGTTTTGTTTTTTTTCATTGCTGAGACATAGAAAATCTCAATTGCCTGTTCCTGGCTTGTGGGCAGCTTCTGTATTCACCGTAGAAACACCAGAAGTACCCGGTGCAGCTCCTCTGGATCTCTGTCTGTACAATCACTAGGAGATACGGATTTGGTTTTATGCAGTGCACAGGCACTTCAGTGGGACACCATGAACTTCAGACTTCTTTGAAGGCTCATCCAACCCACAAGCAGAAATACATCCTGTGAAGAAAAGGAGAAAGTCTCCTTCTGCAAACGTCATGGAATTATGGTGCTGCCTATAGTGACCCGGTAATGCTCTAGGTAAACCCAGACACTATTTACATCAAGAAACTATTATAAAAGCACTCGGGGAATATTCGCTGTATCATGCTGATATATTCATAATTTCATAAGAAGGGAGGACGTGGTTCCTTCTCATTAATGACATTAAGTGGTTTGTAAACGGATTGTCCAACCATGAGCATTAACAGAACACCCCAAACCCATAAGCTGCAGGTTCTAAGGGTCTGTAAATGATTCTGATCTCCAATGCAGCTTCAGTTTTATTGTTGCCAAATCCCGCATCCGATGCTGAAACACCCCGTGCTCCTGGTTCAGTTACCCAGCTTGTGGGGTGTGCTCTGCGATGCCTTGTCCCAACAAAAAAAAAGATGCAAATGCTGGGCAGATTCAAGCCACTGAGAAATTTATAATGAACATTAGCAAAGCAGGGCACTTCTTTCTTACTTTAAAATAAAAGGGTTTTTACTTGGGTTAATAGCAACGATAACTAAACATACATCTGCAAGAGTCACAAGTAGTTGGAAAAACACCTGGTTTTTAAAAGGGCAGGTGAGGACACACTGGACAGTCCCCAGGGACTTCACTGCCACTCTCACTGTGGGCAGCTGGAGACAACCGTGGGTTGCTCAAACGGCAGCGCGATGAGGGGTGCCACACACCTCCTGGAAGCCTACAAAGACATCAGTCACAGCTGCCAGCAGGTATGTCCCCAAGCACGTGGTGGCACGGCCACACAGCCGGCAGAGCCCGCAATGGGTCCCACCTGCCCTGGCTACCTGCACCCGTCGGCACCTCTGCTGCCCCAGCCAGA
>NW_010332929.1:22136-26537 GCF_000700745.2 Antrostomus carolinensis | reverse complement strand
TTCCAATCCCCAATATTCTGTGATTCTATGAAATTATAAAGCTCAGACTAGACAAGAGAAATCCTCTTTGGTCAGCACAGGTCCCGTGGAGAGGAGGCAGGAACAGCTCTTACCTGTGTGTGACGTGGTCCATCAGATGCTGCTTGAATACCAAGCTCCACCTTTTAATCACGTTCAGCAAGGATGCCTTGAAGGGCCGAGCATCAACTTTCATCCAGCTCTGGAAGACACTGATGGGCTCAAAGCTACTCACTTCCTCATAGATCTTCTCATAGGAGTCGATCTGCTCTCTGAACTGCTGCAGTGTGGGAGGTGTCTCCGGGACCCCATCCTCCACATGGGCCTCAATGTCTGCAGCCGTGAGGATGCGCCCGTAGAGGAGGAACTGGCGGCAGAACTCCTTTCTGTCGTCCCCATAGAGGTAGGAGTAGTGGTCAAAGGCACTGCGGTAATCACAGCAGGCCACCACCACGGCCTGCACACGTTCCATCAGCTCACGGCGCATGTCAGCCAGATCAGCCATGTCCTCCATGTCAGCCTGGAAGAGGAGAGGAGAGCGCAGTGATGCAGGAGCAGTGTGGTACCTCCTCGCTGCCACACAGCACGAGGGAGCTCCACAGCCACAGACCTGGTAGTGGGGGAAGCCACTGTGCTCAGCCAGCCTGGGCACCAACGATGAGATCCGGTAGATGTCATTGAGAAGACTTTCCACCATGTCATAGAAGCCATCATTTGTGCCAGGGTCCAAGGAGGGACGAAATATCAAATCTGGGATCACCAAATCCAGCTGCACCTCAAACAGGGGGGCAAGCCCTGCCTTGGGATCTGGTGGGGAAGAACGGAGGTGACAGGATCACAGAATCACAGAATGTTGGGGATTGGAAGGGACCTCGAAAGATCATCCAGTCCAATCCCCCTGCCAGAGCAGGAACCTCAATGAGATCACACAGGAAGGCGTCCAGGCGGGTTTTGAATGTCTCCAGAGAAGGAGACTCCACACCCTCCCTGGGCAGCCTGTCCCAGGGCTCCGTCACCCTCACTGTAAAGAAGTTTCTTCTCAAGTTGAAGCAGAACCTCCTGTGTTCCAGCTCACACCCACTGCCCCTTGTCCTACCATTGGGCATCACTGAGAAGAGCCTGGCTCCATCCTCCTGACATTTGCCCTTAACATATCTTTTAGGATATTTTATAAGGTGAGAAAAGTGATCTTGAGCCACCACTAACATCCCACCACAAGATGCACACGTATCCCACAGGGCCACCAGGCAGGTGCGATTGTAGACACCCACATGCTGGCTCCAGTGACATCATGTCTTGCACACAACAGGGAGGAGATGCTGGCAAACTAGCTGATGTTCTATTACCCGCAGGACATACTGGAGAACAGATGAGACACAAATGATTTAAGGACCGGAAAAACCCGGTGGAGGGAAGGTTTAAAGAGCCCAGGCTCTTTAGCTAATCAAAAGGGAGTCTGAGAGCTGAACAATTACAGTGCAGAAGTACTTGCAGAGGAGAAAAACAACAGGAACCAAGAGGCTCTTTAATTTAGTGGAGACAGGCATGAAAAAAAACTCAGCAACTGGAAACTGAAGCCAAATGCAAATGTGAAAATATGTGCATGTTTTTAACAAGATGGTGAAGAACTGGATTTGATTCTCCAACTCAGTGTGCTGCCACAACCAGGAGGGAAGCATTCCTGGGGACTTGCTTTAGCTGGACACAAGGTGCTCTCAGCAGAGTGAGAGAACCTCCACGGTACCTCAGGCAGGAGGTCTGATTTAGGGACTCCTGAATCGGTCTCATGGACTAATGCCCAGGGACTGAGGATGTTCTTTCATGCCTTTCATCAGCACAACTGGCTCTTGAGACTCTTCACAAATGAAAGCCACCGTCACCCTGATGCTTTGTGCATGCGAGGGCAGGAGATGGCAGATGCCCAAGCACAGACTTGGGATGACACCTCAGTTTTGTCTGACCATTAAACCCCACAATGGTGCACAGTCCTCTCCATCCCTTCACCATGAGCAATGCTCTGCTCCAGTGACTGTGGGATGGAGTCACCCACCCTGCTTGGAGGCTCCCCCAGCATTTACTGTAGACAGTGCAAGAGGCAGAGCAGAAAGCCAGGAAGAAGAGAGCAGCTCTTAGGCACGAGGGAAAACACAAACCAGAAACCTCCCTTTGGTGAGACTGAAGCAGCCAGGGGAGAGGAACCAGCAGTCACCTGTGTTTTCCAGGAGGTATCTGAGTGAGCACTCAATGGCAGTGAAGAATCCATCCAGAACTATCTCATCCACATAATCCACATAGGCCTTCCAGATGTCAGATGCTGGGTCTGCAAGTAAGAGGCTCTGGTTTTCCTGGAAGAAAAAGAAGACTCCTTCAGACAGAGTGAGGCTGACTCTGCCCTGCAAGAGAGCTGCCCACAGCTGAAGGACTGATGCCAGTCAGCACGTGGGTACCAGCCTCAGGGAGGGCTGGGAAACCAGACAGACTGATATTGCTGCTGCCATGGTTTGCTCCTTCTGTCAAGAGCTGCTTTGTCACCTGAAACAACTCAACCACAAGGTAAAAATGGAGTTCAGAAGAGGCTTAGCAGCTTCTGCAACATGTTCTCCTCCCTCTTCTCCAAGGCCACAGGGCTCGAGGCTGTTTTGCACACTTAGGGCAGGGAGCACTCAGGGGTCTGGAAGGCTCATCCCAATGCATGAAGACCAACACCTGGTGGCCCATGTAATATTCTCTTGAGTGGATCAGGCCCCCAAGGTGAACTGCTAACACCTTTGCTCTATAAAAAGGTCATCTCAAGACCAGAGAACTTTTAAATTCAATAAAAGTTTCTAAAATAAATTACGTAAAGGCACGTAAATACTGAGGTCAGAAGACAAAGGGTTGAATAACAACCTCCCTCCTCAGATTATCACATTCCCTTCCTCCACACAAGACCCCAGTCAGGAAATTTAGGGTTTTCTGGGTCACAGCAGGGACCCATCCTTCCTGGGTTTCCTATTTCCATCCCCACAAGGCCAGGCTGTTGTACCTTCTCCCTGCACCTCCCAGGCTCTGCTGTGATCCTGTCCCCTGCCTTGCTCTGCCCTCTGAGAGCTCCTTCTCCTAAGCCTGCCAAGGGCCTTCAACACAGGCACAGCCTCAAAAAAAAATGAGGTCCAGCTTGCAGTGAGCAGAAATCAACACACCCTGTGTGCTGCTGGGGGTCGGCATCGGCAGCGTTTCATGTGTGGGGGGCACGGGAGAGGGGCCACTCCCAGTGCTGACATGGCAGCTTGGCACACATGAGACAGAGTGGCATTGCCAGTTGGGCTTGAGCCAGCCCAGAGCTGCTGCTCCCCAACTTGATGTGTCGTAGCTGGGTGCTTAACCTTCCAACAGAGCAAGCCTGGGCTCTGGCCCCTTGCAGACTCACCCTGGCCCTGTTTTTGCTGACATAAGAGAAAGGGGAACTTCATAGGAATGAACACTGTGGGAACTCCCATCTGAAAGCACCACCCTTCTGACCCCTCTCTGCTGCTCCTTGAGGCTTGACCAGCACAGCAGGACATGGTATGGGGTACGAGGACACCCCATTTTGGGCCATGGTGCCTTTCCCACCCCTGCTTTGCAGTTGGTCCTGCCCCTGTAAGCAGCATTGGTGGTGTCACCACACGAGTGGTGCCAGCCCTCCTGCCATGACCACAACCTCCTATTCTCCTTGGCCAAACTAGGAAGTGCTCTGGTCTATTGGGTGGTTGCTGCAGGTGGCCGAGCTTGTTACAGGTGTGGTAGCAGAACAACACAGTCACGTTAAAAACCTCACCAGGAGTTCAGTGTGCAGAGAAAGGGGTTAAAGGTCCAGGGCTGGCTGCAGACAGCAAGGCAAGGGGAGCAACAAGAGCTCAGTGTCCCAGGAAGGGCCAGCCAGTTCTCTCCAGAGTGCAAGGCCACATGGTGATCCTCAGGAGAGGGCTGGATCTCAAATCCACCTCCCTCCAGGCCAAGGTGCTGTCCCTGACATTCACAGCATCTTGCTATGGGCAGGTGAGGAGCAGAGCTTTGGGCTTTCTCCTGGCCTGCAAAGAGGACTCAGCTCCAGCACAGTCGCTGGAAAGCACCGCGGTTTCAGACAGCAGCATTTCTGCCGTCACTCAGCTTCTCCCCGGACTGTCAGTGTCACCTCCTGCTCCCGCAGAGGGACAAGTCTGAAACAGAAAGGTCAGCCACAGCCAGTTGCCTCTCTATCGTCGGGTAAATATTTCAGAGGAGTTTTCCTCTGCCCAGGACCCTGGAGCCTGATGCACGACTCCCCTCTAGTGGCTCCACAACAGCCAGGGCTGCTGGAGCCGGGCTCCTTCTCTGGGCTGTGCCTGCTGCTCCCCTTTCTGCCCCAAACTGGGGCACAAG
>NW_010332929.1:21207-21858 GCF_000700745.2 Antrostomus carolinensis | reverse complement strand
TAGCCCCTTCCCAGACGGTCCTGCCAGTCCTCTAGGCTGAGCAGCGATTCCCTTTTACCATCTTTCCTCTCCAAGATGGGCAACACCCACAATCGCACGATGGCCTGGATCTCCTCGACATTGTTTTTGGCTTTCTGTACCCTCTGCTCGAGGTCACGGACACCATCCATCATCACAGAGATTTGATCCCAGGCACCTGGTAAAAAAAAAAGAGATGATTGACTACATATTTTTCAGAGCTATTGGGCCAAGGTCTCATACATCCTTAAGGCCAATCTCTTAATTCCTCATGTGGCCTCACGTATTTCTTATGAATCACTAACACAGGAGAAAGCACCTTGACCAGCAGAGCCACTTCCAGCTCCCTCCTACCCCTGCACAGACCGCTGCAGCCTCTGCTTTCTGCCAGGAGTACCAGCCCTGTGGGGATGTCTGACAGTTCCCACTCCCCTCACCCAGGCTTGATCTCCCACTTTCTGTTACTGGAGAGAGCAGCTCAGGGAGGATGCGTACCACAGCCTGAGTGTTCCTGCCACCATCACTGGAGCAGGGACCTCGCATCCACAGCCCTAAGACGTGGGCTGTGCCAGCCCCAGGCACCAGGAAGGGCTGTGTTTAGATGTAGAGAACTTGGGGTTCATCCGCAGAAAA
>NW_010332929.1:18782-21170 GCF_000700745.2 Antrostomus carolinensis | reverse complement strand
AGTTTGTCAGCATGAGGACATGAGAAGCCCTCTGCATGTCCCCAAGGGAGGACACTTGTTCCTGTTCATACCACAAGCCTGATGACAGAAATGTATATTCCACCTCTGAGTAGTTTGCTTTCATCAAGAGAAAACAAATTGTCTTTCTCTACTCTGCTTTGCAGTTCAAACTGATCAAGCAAGAACACTGGTTAAATCATCCCAAAGTCACAGTGCACAAAACTCACCTCCAGCTACAGTATTTCATCCTTCTGGAAAAGATAATGAGGTGGCCCTGGCTCTTGCCAGGAGAAGACCAGCCCATTGTGAGATGGCTGAGCCAAGGGTTCCCACTCCCTGCACAACTGGGTGAGAAAGCAGAGCCCTGGGACACAGGCACAGAGCCACACGACGGGCTGCTGGGGCTGGCACAGGCAGTGAGCAGATGCTCCAACCCCAGCCCTGCCAGCTCTTGCAAACCCAAATCTTGCCATGTCCTTGGCAGCACTGCCTACAGAGCAGCCTCTCCTCCCCAAAAGCCCAGGCTGCACCTGAAGGGAGCAGGATCCTGTCCACAGCCCCAGCAGATCAAGGGAATGAAGAAAGGAGCAGGCAAGCTGGGGGCTGCCTTTCATCTCCCCTGCTGCAGGATCACCTCTGCTGCTGGGAACTACAGTTGGGAACCAGGTGACAGAGTGTGGGCACACGGGGGAATCTGATGACACCCAAGCTATGTGCTCTTCTCCCCTAATGCAGAGCTGGCTCACCCTCCATCTTCCAGGTCAGGGTTTCCTCTGCTTCTTTCAGCTGCAAGTCAATGACCTGCAGCTGCCCCTGGATTAGAGGGTATTCGACCTCCAGGACTGTCTTCAGGACCTTGTTGTATCCGTTCACCATCAGATCCAAGTTGGCCACCATCTGCCGGTATGATTCCTTGGAGGAATAGATTTCTGCTGCCGTTGGTGGGATGGTTCCCATCTGGCTGCCAGACAGGTAGCTCACCTCCCTCAGCACCGAAACCAGCTGGAGAAACAAGGCAGAGAGCTGAACATGGGACAGCCTTCCTCATTTACCTGGCAGAGACTCTCCAATCAATTCCGAGTGTCTTAGAGGTTTCCTGCTGGTTTATTCACAAAGCAGCATGTTCTGAAAAGGGTCTGGACACCTCCTAGTCCATACCATCTGTCTCCCATTGATCTTTGCCTCTGGTTTTCTTCCCAATCAAAGACAGACAGCTCTGTTAACTACCCAGTCAGCAAACTCTACACAGCCTCTAAAACCCATTATGATCTCTGGTCCTCTCAGATATCCTCAGCAGAGTCTTTCAGCAATACCTGAAGTGCCTGCAAGTGGAGCTTAGCAGTTATCCAAGTGAAAGATAAGATGGCTCCAGTTATGTTGGTTTGCTGGGCTGCTTGGCATTAAAAAAAAAATTAAAAATATACTATGGCCCCAAACCCAGTGACTCAAACCCTCCTGTGGCCACTTTCCACCAAAGATTTCTGCTGGAGACTTCGCCCAGCCAAAAGCACTTGGTGACAGTGCACGTTTGAATTGGCACAGGTCTGCACTGAGGAGAACTATTCAATTATAAATCCAAGAAATAAATTAGTCCCTGTAACAAAAGCAGCAGCAGTGTGATATGTCACTTCTAAGACTGAAAATCTTTGCTCAGTTTAGGGGCTGGTGAGAGGTAAAGTGCTCCTGGAACTGCACATGTTGGCAGGGTGACAGGAATTCGGTATGTTATATGGGCACTGGCAGGGGTGAGGACCACTCTTGGCTGCAGCTGAGCTTGGGGTGCAGCTCCCTAAAAAACACCTTTCCCTTAGGCTGTCAGATTGTATCAGCCCTTCCTGTGAAGACTTGAGGAAGAAATCGCTCTCTGGTCCTGTCCCGTTCATGCCCTTTGGTCCCAGTTCCCTGCCCCTATTTGAGATGGGAAAACTGGGAAGCTGCAGGTGAAGCCACAAGCGCAGGGACTCCACAGCCAGGAGCCTTTGTCACTGCCCTGGGCAACAGGCCAGGGTTACCAAAACCTCTCCATCACTGCCTGACATGCACCAAACCCCAAGATCCAGCAGAACTGGTCAAGGCACCTGGAAAGCATGTTCCCTTTGAAGGGACAGCAAAGGGGAGGAGCACGCGGTGCAAGTCATGAGAAGTCATGAGACACCCAGAGTAACTACAACACTAAAGTGACAAAGAACACACAGTGACAAGAAGAGGAAAGAAAAGGGGGTGAAGAAGGATGCAGGAGGCACTAAGGAAGGGTGAACAAAGGAGGATGGGGTGGGAGGAAAGGGGAGACCAGGGGACTGAGGGAGCAAGAGGACAAGTGAGATAGAACCAAGCTCCTCTACTTTCTGAAATGTCTGGGGCACCCCCACCATGGGATCCCCTCTTTCC
>NW_010332929.1:0-18771 GCF_000700745.2 Antrostomus carolinensis | reverse complement strand
GGAAGACTCTTCCATGCTGAAGGGTTCCAAACACATCTCGCCTCTAGGCAAAATGAGGTGGTCCTGGCTGTCCTGGAGGGCATGAAGGGGCTGCTAAGCAGGCACCTGAGGACATCAGGCTGAGAGGAGCAGTGCAGAAACAGACTCTAAGAGATGAGAACAGGCACGCTCAGCACATCACAGGCTCCAAATCCTGTCACCAGGGTGAAGGGTGGAGAACATCCCCTGGGGCCATTTGGCTCCCACCTTAGCAAGGAGCATCCAAGGAGATGGACAAATCCTTTGACTGAGGGCCAAGCTTGAATGAGCTCTAAAACCTAAACACTTTAAGAGCAGCATGCCCCAGGGAACTGGGGAAGTTTCTGATGTCAGCTTTCCCCAGGCTCCTGAGACTCAACATCTCCTGAGGAAATGGCCCAGAAGCTTTCAATCCATCTATGTACACTGCTGGCTTGGAGCCCTGCTTCTGCTTTGGGTGAGGTGGATGGTCAATCCTCCCTACGCTGGAGACAGGCTCTGGGGGAGCTCCTGGGAACAAAGACTTGAAAGCTATCATAAGCCTCATGCACTGCAATAAAGGAAATCCAACAGTCACAGCACTGGGGTAACAAAATAAACCTTTCCTGGGGTTTTTATACCCTTCCAGATTTCAGGTACACATAACACGAACCCACCTCTGCAGATGATGCCCCAACACCCCCCATACCAATATCCAATCTGGTTTGGAGATGCTGACACTAGTTAAATATCTGGCTACTCAGGGACTTTCTGCCACTGGCTTCAACTTGAATTTGCTCTACTTAAACTGTCATCCTGATATTTTACCAGGAGACAGAGGCCAAAGAGAAGATGGCAAATTCATGTTGTCCATCATGGAAGGGGCTCCACAGACCACAGCAGAACAGATCTAGTGTTGATCCCATCAGACCTCCCACACATGGTGGGCCACAGCTTGGAGACATGCCCGCAGGCCAGCAGGACAGCTAACCAGCAGCATGTTTTACCTGGGGATCAAAATTGACAGTGATCAGTTTGGTTTCTGGATCTCGGCGGATGAGCGGCTGAGTAAGGTTGTACTGGGATTTTTCAGAGACAGTCTGGGACCAGTCTATATAGAGCTTCTCCTGATACCTGCCAGGAAAAAAAAAACAAACAAAAAAACATCTACCATGTAGCTAACAAGCAGCAGAACAAAGGATACAACCACATGAAAGCCAAGCCCACTTCTGAGGACTGAAGAATATGAAGGAATATTAAATACCATCTACACCATCTCCATAAACAACATGGCTTCAAAGACAAACACCCAAAAACCAGTGACAGCATCAAGTCAGGAGGGCAACCATCTCTCAAGTACCATTTTTAGCAGAAGGTTCCAATTTGGAGACAGACATTCAAAAGAATTTAGCCTGAAGTAATAAATAAGCAGCTACTGGGCATTTCCAAAGTGTCCAAGCAGGACAGGTGCCCAAACCCACACAAATTCCAGGGATGGAGGCAGTTGCCCTCACTTCTCTCAGAGTCACTGCAGAGAGACCATCAGCCTCAGGGAGACTCAGCTCTTCAAGAGCACAGTGACACCACTGAGGATGGAAACAGAGGGAGGAACAGGGGTCCTGGTATCTCACATGTCATGGACAGTCCCAACCACCCAAGCAACAAAGTCTCTTCTGAAACATATTGTCACCCAAGCACCTTGGGAAATGTCACCCAGAAAACTCCATCTCCGATGAAGTTACCCGGAGTCCTCTGTAGGTCTGCTCCCTTCTGAAAGGCTGTACCATAATTATTCAGCCTTTGTTTGGGTAATCAGGAACAGAGCTCCTTCCAACTGCCCTGCAGCACCCAGCAGCCTGATACATCAGCTCCCTTCACTGCTGACGGAGAGCAGGCCCTGCAAAAACATCTCCTTCCTGGGGAAGTGGCTCTTCCCAAGGGAAAGACCAGAAGGAACAGTTCAGATTTCACATCAAATGTGAAGATATGAAGTCAGGGGCAGTGAATCCCACTCCAGGTTGTGGAACATACACACTACAGACACCGTAAATACACCCTGTGAATGGGCACAAGTGGACTGAGGCTCCTAGTCAGCCCAGGTTTTCCACCACAGCAGCATCTACATCCAGGAGAAGCTCGTTTCAACATTCCTGTCAGGATGCACAGCTCCCATTCCTCCCATGCAAACGTCCCATTTCAAGACCTCCCAGAAAGGCTGTGACATACAGCAACAGGGTTCCTCCTCCTCCCTCATCAGAAAACTCCCTCTGGCTTAGAAAGGGACATTCCCAGGCCCTGGGCAGGCACATCTGCTGGAAGGTGGCTTAGAGGAGGAGAATGTTTTTTCATACAGTTACAGCCTTGCGTGAGCCACCACTGACCTGTCAAGTAGCTGGATCATCTCTTCGTACTTCTCCATCACTCTTCTTCCTTCAGCAGAGTCCAGGCAGCTGGTAGCACAACAGAGAAGCTCAGCATTACAGTTGGCTCTGTGAGGCTCTAGCCTGTATTTACCCCTTCCCAAGATCACCCAAGAGTTTGCAGGCAGCCTCTAACTGACTGGGGACCTTGGATTTCACCCCCACCACATCACTGAAGATGACTTCCCTGCACAAAGGCTGTCCAAGCCCCAGTGTAATGTTTCTTGGGTGTTTGTACAGCAACTTGGGAAAATTTGTACACCAAAATGGGAACCACGTAGTGGGGGAAGAAGGGCTGAGTGCTGCTGGAGGAAATGTCACACTCTGTATCTGCACAACAACCTCCACTTGCCAGCCAGCACTCCCTAAAATCACAGAATCACAGAGTCACAGGATGTTGGGGATTGGAAGGGACCTCGAAAGATCATCCAGTCCAATCCCCCTGCCAGAGCAGGAACCTAAATGAGATCACACAGGAAGGTGTCCAGGCGGGTCTTGAATGTCTCCAGAGAAGGAGACTCCACACCCTCCCTGGGCAGCCTGTCCCAGGGCTCTGTCACCCTCACTGTAAAGAAGTTTCTTCTCAAGTTGAAGCAGAACCTCCTGTGTTCCAGCTCACACCCATTGCCCCTTGTCCTACCATTGGACATCACTGAGAAGAGCCTGGCTCCATCCTCCTGACATTCACCCTTTACATATTTATAAACATTAATGAGGTCACCCCTCAGTCTCCTCTTCTCCAAGCTAAAGAGCCCCAGCTCCCTCAGCCTTTCCTCAGCAGGGAGATGCTCCACTCCCTTCATCATCTTGGTGGCTCTGTGCTGGACTCTCTCAATGGTGGTTCTGTGCTGGACTCTCAATCAAAGAGGCTCAGAAGGGAGCAGTGCATGGGTCCTGCTAGATTCAGCCCTTTCTGGTGCTAAATCTGTGTCCTCAAGCCATAGGGATAGGGAAGAGCAAAGGCATCCCGGAGTGCAGGAGCCCTGGCCATGCTGCCCGGGCTGTACACTTGCCCCGAAACCCAGGGAGGCAGCCAGCCAGAATAATTCTTATGATTCTTTTCCCCACTGTTTCATCTACAATATCCAAGTTTTCCTGAAAATGGTTGTTGATTTTGGAGGATATTCTGACAAAACCTGAAATGATCTAAACAAAACCTAGCAAAGGGAGTGCCTGCGCAGTCACCGCTGGGCAAGCACTGACCAAACCTTCTGGAAGTAAACAAATCCCTCAAGCAAACCCCTGCAAAATCATCTTTGTTTTCCCTTTTTAATCCTTTTTCCCTTTCAAGTTGCGTGTAGGAAACGGCGTCACGTCAGCCCTGCTGCAGGGCATGTTATGAACTGCTCTAAACAGAGGAAGGAAAATCAGTGCAAAATGCAGATCTGAGTCTTTCTTCATGGCTTAGAAAGTCTCCCATTCAGATTCAAACCAGACAGGAGAACTTGGGAACGGTCCAGGAGCCTGTTTCATTGCACTGATGTCTTCACTGTGCACTTAAAAACACTTCATGGCAACACACTACAACTGCTGCACGCACAGTGATGGGGATGGTTTATTTTGGTCAAGCTCATTAAAACAGTGGATCCATTTACTCAGAATCCCACCCAGCACAAGAGAAGCTATTCCTGTGAGCTACAAGGTGCAGTCCCTGGAGAACCTTCAATTGTCCCAAGTCCAACACTGCTTTGCTTACAGGGCATTTAAATGCTGGCTCATACGGTGCCGTGAGATGTGGCAGCCGCTTCTTCAAGACCACCCGCAATAACAAGCACTCAGGTGAGAAGTACTCCAGCACTGGTTTCTTTCCTTGATCTTGGGAGATTGCTCCTTTGTTGAATGCTGAGAAAGTTGTCTTCTGCCAGTTCCCACTCAAGCCTTCAGTTGTTCACCAACCTGGAAACTCAGCTCCATCAATCCACCTTCGATTAACTCCAGTCCCACATCTCCCTGCCCTACACAGCTTGGATGATGCCAGAACCAGGGCTGGCAGCCGAGGCCTGGGCTGCTCCCAAGGACATCCTGGAGAACCTCCCCAACACAAAAGAGACATGGAGCAGCTAGAACAAGTCCAGAGGAGGCCACCAGGATGATGCGAGGGCTGGAGCAGCTCTGCTGTGAGGACAGGCTGAGAGAGTTGGGGCTGTTCAGCCTGGAGAAGAGAAGGCTCCGGGGAGATCTTATAGCGGCCTCCCAGTACCTGAAGGGGCTACAAGAAAGCTGGGAAGGGACTTTTCATAAGGCAATTAATGACAAAACAAGGGGAAATGGGTTTAAGCTGAAAGAGGGGAGGTTTAGATGAGATATTAGGAAGAAGTTCTTCACTGTGAGGGTGGTCAGACACTGGAACAGGTTGGCCAGAGAAGCTGTGGCTGCTCCTCCCTGGAAGTGTTCTTGGCCAGGCTGGATGAGGCTTTGAGCAACCTGGTCTAGTGGAAGGTGTCCCTGCTGATGGCAGGGGGGTTGGGACTGGATGATCTTTAAGGCCCCTTCCAACCCAAACCAGTCTGGGATTCGATGATGCTATGAACATGCTGAGTGGGATCACAGTGGGAAAGGTTCTGATCCCTTTTTCAGTGGCAAGTTGGAACTATGTCTGGAAGCTGACTAGCCCACATACTCTTCCACCAGGCCCTTAACCACTTCAAAACAAATCCAGTTAATGAGTTTCTTTAAAAAGTGATCCCATGGAAGCTGAAAGGCACCACTGCAAACACTTCACACCTCTCTGACCCAGGGTTATTTAAACTACAACGACTGAATAACGTTCAACAAAAAAAGGAAATCAGATTGATTAGATAAAAGCTGTCAAGATGGTCAGAAAGCAGCTTAGCTGGAGTAGACACGCACAGATGTGGGATGCGCTTCAAGTGACCAAATGGCACCTGGATTCGTGCTCGCAGCTCCTGAGCCCAGCCCAGCGCTCCAGCTACCGGCGGCATGTTCTTCTGCACAGGGGGGGATCCTGGGGAGGGCACATTGGGAAAGCATTTGACTGAACACTGCACATCCCAAAGACACAGAAAAAGCAACTCAACTGCTTTGATTTCCCAGTTTCCTTCCTTAAATCCAAGCATCTGCTACACTGATACAAACCTGGGACAAAGGCAAGTCTCCTAGTGCCTCTGGACCTTGAATAAGGACCTGAGATCAAAGGAGAAGCCTGGCATATGTTAGAAGCAGAGCAGATGCAGAGATATCCTTTCCCTGGGATGCATTCCCTCCTCCTCACAAACACTGATGTAGAGATTTCTGACCAGGAGCTGGTTCTGACCACCTTATCTTACGCCCACAGAACAACACCCTCCACGTTCACAGACATGAATGTCTCCATTCCCTTTGTTAACCTGCCCTGGCTCCAGCAGTGCTGCCTCTTCTGGACCTGCCTGGGTTCAGTACAGTCCCTCTCAGGCACGTAAACGGGTTGTTGTTCAAAAAGACACACTCTAATCCTCATCATCTGATAGGAGTCTACCCATTCCCTCCTGTGCCAACATCCATGGGAAATAATAGACCTGGAAAAGGCTGATGAAACCCCGAGTTACAAAATCACACTCGCATACTTTGCATTTAAAGCATTACAAGGGATAATTCATATCGGGGAGCACAGCAGGTTTGTCCCCACAGGGTGTTGGGGGCAGTGCACAAGTGTGCAGAGAAACCTCTTGTCACAGCCTTACTGGAGGAAAAGCTCAGCGTGCATCTGCATTCCCAGTCACATATCATATAGACACATTTTCAAAGGATATTTCCCCCATCAACAGATTATTTGCTTCAATACTAAGAGCAGAGCTTTCCCAGGCATTTCCATTCCCACTACGAGCTATAGAGGCTGAAAACATTGGCAATTTGGGAAGTTTGGGTTTCCTTAGAAAAAACAAATCATTTCCCCCCAAAAAATTTACCTAAATCCAATTTCCTGTACAATCAATGTTACTCAGCACTTTCTACCCACCGAGCTCCAGCGTTGCCTGGATGTGTCTGGAGTAGATCAGCCTAGCATGGTTCAAGGTACTGTTGAACATTCTGATGAGGACAGAGTACTTGTCAGCAGCATCTGCAGCAACGACTGGTCGCTCCAAAAGGCTCCCAAACATGTCCAGCAACTGTGGAGTTGAAGGAAAAAAAAAATCACAACCCCAAATTCTGCAGAGACCCACTGGGATCTTCCTTACTAGGCCAGATGCTGCATCACCCTCATTAGCCCAGATGTCTGCACCGATGGGCACTTCAGAAAGGGGAAATTTCTTTCTCCTCCTTTTCCAAGTAGTCTCTTCCTTTGTTACAGAGACGTTCAGACTTTCTCTGGGGGTGAACTATATTCCAACTGTCATTCTTCCAATGCTTCAAAATTTGCTGGTTTTTAGAAAATTTTAGAAAGATAAACAGTAGCACTTTCTGCAGTCTTTGGACTAGATGACCTTTGAAGGTCCCTTCCAACCCAATACATTCCATGATTCTATGATTTTCTGAAACTCTTATATTGAAATTTTTCAGAAAATAGCATTTACTTTTTTTGCAAGATAGATTAATTGGTAAACAAAACAGCCTTGTTTCCAGAAAACCTCAGTTTCCAAGACTGAAATACATCCCTGTATTAACAACATTAACACATTGATATTAACAATAATCACCTGGTTTTTAATTGTGGTTCTCACCAGGAAATCTTAGAAAAAGCATAATTTCCTCCAACTCACAGAGAGAGCCACAAGTGAAACTCCTGGCACCTGACAGCCCGATTTGAATCATTTCTTTGACTACTCTTTCCAAAATGAACAAAGGGCTGTGCTGTTTCAGGGAAGACCAGAAATGCTTCCAAAGCTTTCAGCCACACCCTGCTCCCAGCTCCATGGCTGGACAGTTTACAAGGGACCCCCAAGCCTGAGCATCACTAACCAAGACCAGCCCAAAAGCAACCACTCTCACTGTCCCACTGTCCATTGCCACTGGCAAACACCAGCCCTGTGTGTCTGCAGCTACAGCGCTGCCTGGCCTCCTCGCTGCCATTCCCACCTAGGCAAACTGGAGGTGCCCTGAGTTCTACAAAGAGAAGGGACATGACAGACAAACCTTGAAGGCGTGCTCCAAGTCCGAGGCATCATCGAAAGCCTGGATGAAAACAGTGCCCAGCCTCCGGTCAATGTCTTCTACTCTCTGCTGGAAATCAAAAGCATCCTGCTCAAACTCCTGTGGGAAAGCAAAACAGCAAGCTGTGAGGCACCGAGAAGGTACCTGCAACCTCCTGATCCAGAGATCTTTCCTCTTCTTATTCACCAAGAGTTAAACCACTCCCCTGCCAACCTTCAGCCACTGCAGCATGGCAAAACCCCACGGAGCCTCAGGACATTTCTGCACTGTCCCACAGCTGAGATCATGGCCCTCCAGGATGGATCCTTTGGTCCCAAGGGCTTTCCACAGTCCAACCAGTGCTAACTTCAGCCTAGAGGCAAGATGGGCTATTTCTGCACCCTTTCCCCAGACCCCACTTGGCCTGAAGACTACACCACCATCCAGCAAACCGACAGATGCACCTGCCGAGTTCCAAATCCAACCTGCTTCCAAACAAAAACAAGCCCATGGTTTTGATCATGAGTTGGCTGTAAGTGAGGCAACAATAAAGGCAGTTTCAAAACATTGGCACACGCTGCCCAGAGAGGTTGTGGAGTCTCCACCCTTGGACATAATCAGCCTTGGAGATATTTAACTTGACTGGTCACAGTCTTGCTCTAGCTGAACCTGCTTTGTGCAGGGGAGGTGGACCAGGTCATCTCCAGAGGTCCTTTCCAACCACAACAGTTCAGTGTTTCTGTAATTTCCATCATCTTCTGGCACTGCTTTTCTTGCTCCAATTGTCATAAGATCTTTTAAGTTCAAGTGTAAAATCTAGGTTTGTTTTCTTACAGGTAGAAAAGCAATCAAAGACTGAACTTAACAAACTGGGAGACTTCAGTGCTTCTGTCCCAGCTTGGACAAAGCCACTAAAAATTAGGCCATGTGTCTCTTTTCTGAAAGGACAAAGCATAAGGCTTTTGCTATTATGACTGCTGAGCTCCAGCAGAACCAGATGCCATATTTTAGCTAAAAAAGAGGCTCTAGAAAGTGATAGAGGGTGCAGAACTCAAGCATTGAAAGAACAAGCATGACTCAGAGTCACACCAAAGGCCATGGGGTCATAGAAACCAAGCCAGCTCCTGCAGAGCCACCACCACTGTTCTTTCTATGTCCTCCCTCCTGAAGGAGGGGTGACACGGGGCAAGGAGCTTTCCAGCAAGATCCTCCCAGGCAGCACTGGGGACATGCCACCCACTGCAGAGATACACTGGGAATTACAGGAAGCAAAGCACAAGACACACATCACCCACCACACAGGTCCCAACATCCAAAGAAAAGGCACACCAGCCCCGTGTCCCACTACCAGCCCAGCCACACTTCACCCCAGCACACCAGCCCCGTGTCCCACTGCCAGCCCAGCCACACTTCACCCCAGCACACCAGCCCCGTGTCCCACTGCCAGCCCAGCCACACTTCACCCCAGCACACCAGCCCCGTGTCCCACTGCCAGCCCAGCCACACTTCACCCCAGCACAGCCCTTTCTGAGGGGAGCGAGGCAGGAGCCTGCTGGAGGGAGGACTCTGCCCTGGGATTACCTTCCACTTGGATGTCTGCCATGAACGGCTGCCCCACGAGCAGTGAGAGACCAGATCTCCTCATCACGGAGCTTCCCTATGTCCACTCCAGTTTTAGCACTCCCTCCTCTAGATGTGTGGACAGGCCTAGCCATGTCCTTCTCACCAGACACAGCAACCTGACCTCAGGGCAAACGGGACAACCAGCAGCAGAAGTCAAAGATCCTCTGAGCTCAGACACAACCACAGGATGCAGAACCCTTCAGAAATGCCATTCCACCCTTTCCTCATGGCTCACCCAGGCTATGCTGCTTGGTGTCAAAGGACACTGAGGAAGCCCGTGGCAAGTTTGCTTTGCCCTGCTTGCATGACACTTGCTGGTGTGAGCATCTTTGATCTGGATGGCCACTAAGCCACAACCCAGAGGGCTGGGAGTATTCCTCTAATTAAAGCACTATGGAGTCCTTGAATTCTGAGAGCACCAGATGCCATGTGTTCATCTAGACAAGAGCAAACGCATCCCCAGAGAGTCCCTGATAAGCTGGCCCTTATCAGGCAACCTAGACACCAAGAGCAGGAAAGCAGAGACGTGGATGTTGGTACAGCTCATAGACACCAGCAAGCATCATGTGCAGGGAAAGCTTCTGTAAAAGGCATGGAAATCCAGATTTCGCAGCTGCCCTGCTCCAAGGTCCTGAACTGGCAAGATATGCTGAATATAGACCTGCAAGAACTCCCAGATCTCTGTAGGAAAAGCCAGTGGTTCCCTGTTCCCTACAGTGACAGATCAGAGCACAACAAAAGGAGGAAGGGAGGGTGTGACCTAATTAATTGAGGGGTGACCTCATTAATGCTTATAAATATGTAAAGGGTGAATGTCAGGAGGATGGAGCCAGGCTCTTCTCAGTGATGCCCAGTGGTAGGACAAGGGGCAATGGGTGTGAGCTGGAACACAGGAGGTTCTGCTTCAACTTGAGAAGAAACTTCTTTACAGTGAGGGTGACAGAGCCCTGGGACAGGCTGCCCAGGGAGGGTGTGGAGTCTCCTTCTCTGGAGACATTCAAGACCCGCCTGGACACCTTCCTGTGTGATCTCATTGAGGTTCCTGCTCTGGCAGGGGGGTTGGCCTGGATGATCTTTTGAGGTCCCTTCCAATCCCCAACATCCTGTGACTCTGTGAAGGAGCTGGGAAGAAGTCAGCAGGACTGCACATGAGCCAGGGCTCCATCTCAGAGGAAGCTGCTGCTTTGGAAACGTGCACACGTTGCTGGCATTGCTCTTCCCACCTACCGTGTTGGTCAGGTCAAGGCAGTCATAGCTTCGCTCTGCAAACACCTTGTACGCCTCCTGGAACTCCTCATACATGTCCAGCACCTGCTGGCCCAGGGCCTTTCCTTTAATCCCACTGAACTCGATCTTTTCCAGCTTCATCAGGTCCAAGGCAGTTACCAGGACATCCTTCAAAGTCAAGGGAGGCACACAGAGGTTAAGATGTTGACAAAAGATGACAACAGTGGTCACATTACAGAGCTGTGCTTGCTGCCGTGCCAAAGGACCTCCCCAAGCACATCGCTGGTGCTCAAGCTGAGTGGCGCAAATGGGAAAGGAGGAACCCAATCCTACCTGTCCTGGGCATCAATGTCTGCTCAGAACATGTGCCACTCTCAGTGGGACCTGCCCCTGCCACTAGAAATACTATGGAACTGCAAAATTCCTTTAAAGGGTATTTAGAGGACAGATCCAAAGCAACATATAAAACCCTGATATGTCATCCAGCATAGCTAAGAATCCCCATTTTAGACATTAAGGGCGAATATCAGGAGGATGGAGCCAGGCTCTTCTCAGTGATGCCCAATGGTAGGACAAGGGGCAATGGGTGTGAGCTGGAACACAGGAGGTTCCGCTTAAACTTGAGAAGAAACTTCTTTCCAGTGAGGGTGCCAGAGCCCTGGGACAGGCTGCCCAGGGAGGGTGTGGAGTCTCCTTCTCTGGAGACATTCAAAACCTGCCTGGACGCCTTCCTGTGTGATCTCATTTAGGTTCCTGCTCTGGCAGGGGGATTGGACTGGATGATCTTTTGAGGTCCCTTCCAATCCCCCACATTCTGTGATTCTGTGGCTCTGTGTGTGTGAGTGGGAGAGCTCTACCACCAGATTGGTAGAGCACAGGAAGGCGTCCAGGCGGGTTTTGAATGTCTCTGTAACAGCAGAGAGAGCGGTCCCATCCCCTGGCATCAGGTGAAGCTACAGGAAGGGAAGATGCCAGCAAGTGAGTTCATGGCTACAGAGCTCTCCT
Organism: Antrostomus carolinensis; assembly: GCF_000700745.2. NCBI lineage: Eukaryota > Metazoa > Chordata > Aves > Caprimulgiformes > Caprimulgidae > Antrostomus > Antrostomus carolinensis. Next base: position 7,432 of record NW_010332929.1, on the reverse strand, counting down.
GAAGGCTTGCAATATTTTTTAAAACCAGAGACTCACCTCCACCATCTCCAGTCTCCTCAGGAAGCTGTCCAGCCTCGCAAACACCATCCTGGTGTGGAAGTCCCACTCCCTCACTTCTTGGCCTGGTTCATAATATGTGTGCAATTTTTCCCTTCTCTCCTCAAATGCCCCTTTGAACGCATTCAGGATGCCAAGCACCACGTGCACCTTGCCCAGGCTCTCTTCCATCTCCCCTTTCAGAAGGTCTTCTGGAGACAGGTACACCAAGGCCTGGAAGAGCAAAATCACACCTGAGAATTCACTCCTGCTGTCACAGAAAATGATGACTTCTTGCACTGAACATGCTTGAACCCACCTTTCAAGTTAACAATCACTTTTCCAGGGAAGGAGAGAGGAAAGGAGGAGACAGGGGACTTTCACCAAAAAAAAATTCCCTTGGCAAATGCAGGGATCTTGGCCACGCACCTGCTGGATGAGAAGGTTGCAGATTTCCTGGAGCAGCACGACTATCCGTACAGACACGTTGTAGTGTTTGGAGGTGACCCAGATGAAACACACCACGTGGAGCAGAGGGACCAGGAAAGGCTTCACCTCACTGAACTCAACCATCTCTATGTTCTCCAAGTGGCGCTTGAGGGGTGTCAGGTGCAGGTGAATGTCCTGAGCTTCGGTCAAAGCTGTGTCAAGAGATGGGAAAAGTGGTGAGATCCACCCAGCTGAGCTGCCCTGGGTTAGGGGCTGGATGCTGGATGCTGGTCTCACCTCACCAGATGGAAAGGTGCCTGGGAAAACAAACAGTCCTGACAAGCACAAAGCACACTCACCTACCTGTGTCCTGAGGATTGCTCAGCCTTGAACATGGCTCACCTATGGCAGCAACCAGAACAGGAGATAAACTGACACGACAGCAAAGGACAGAGAGCTGGGACAGGGCTTTGTGCAGAGTTTGAGTCCACAACTGCTAAATGAGTTGCAGGGATCACTGAAAATACATCACTGTGAGCAGGACACAGGCCTTGCTGTGAGGCACCTCAGGCTACAGAGCATCTCAGGTCTTGGCCTGAGCTCATTTTAGTTCTGGTCTGGCTGTAGCAGCCCCTTGCCCAGTGGGCAGTGACAATGGTCCCACTTGTCCTGGTTGTAAGAGCAAACCTGTCAACAGCAAGGTAACTAATATCTGACTGTTTCAGTCAGATAGAATCACAGACCGGTTTGGGTGGGAAGGGACCTTTAAAGGCCATCTAGTCCAACCCCCTGCAGTGACAGGGACATCTTCAACCAGACCAGGTTGCTCAGAGCCCCGTCCAACCTGACCTGGAATGTTTCAGGAGCTGCTGAAAGTTGGGGTGATTTTTTTTTAATGCAAATGCTTTATTACAGCAGAGTCAATTCCCCAGTCCACCCACCCTGACCTTTGTGAAGAGTCTGGCTCAACAGACCAGTGATCAAGCTTGTCCCTGGAAACAAAAGCATCAGGTGAAGGACAAGCAGACCAGTTTCACTCCACAAACCAGAGAGAGAGCCAGCAACGTGGCTGCAGACCTCACGGTCACAGCAAACTCTGAATGACCAGTGCCACTATAGCCATGTTGGGCTTGAAACCAGTTACACCAGGCTATGAACAAAGACCAGAAGTCATCACATAAATGTGCTGAAGTTGCCCAAGCATCTCACCTGCCTCAACATCCATGAGCATAGATTTGAAGGCTGGGACGTAGATGCTCTCAACTCTCTCCAGCACCTCCATCATGTTCTTGACCTTCCTCGTTCTCAGCTGGTTGTAAATGTTCTCCAGGTCATCACACCTACAGCAACCAAGGCACGTTACGAGCCCACACCGAGGCAGCAGCAGATGTCCCCCCACACCATCCATCTCCCCAGGGCCTGACTCAGGATTTCCCCCATGGACTGAGTCCTAACAATGAGAGTAACTGGCAGGAAGCTCCTGCAGGAGGCACAGACAAACCCAACAGGACAGACAGCCAGCACTGGGGTTCACCGTGACAGCAGCTCCACTACTGGCAGGACACTGCTGAAAGAAGCCATCAGGTGTTTCTGCAGCCACCAGTGACAGCTCTCCAGCAGGCAGGGCTTTGCCCTGGGTCAGCCTGCACCACCAGGGCACAAAGGTTTTCAGAGGGCAGGAGGAAATTCCACGCTCTGGCTCTTGAGCCTCTAAACCCCCTTGAGCATCAACAGCAGCCAGCCAAGCTGCACCATTTCCAGAAGGCCCTACAGAAGGTGTCCATCAGTCCTTACTCTTGTGGCTGGTTCCCAATGAACAGTGATGGAAAGAGTATTTCCAAAAAAAATTCCCTCAAGGTGTCTCCTCTGCTGGGCTGAGTTAAACTACAACTGGCTGCCCAGTGACCTCCCAGACACTTTGCAGAGCACGAGTATTTTATGTGCAGGAGCAATTCTCCTTAGCTCAAGTCTTTACACGAACCTGAGGCAGCCTGCTCTTCTCAACTCTGTCTGCCACCAGCACTCTTCCTCTACCCCAGTGACCACCATGCCCTGGCCAGGCTGCCCAGTGTACCTGTTCTTCCAGAACTCCAGTTCCACCTTCGGGTTGGGGTTGCTGCCTTGCAGGAGAGGCTCTGAGGACTCTTTCATCAGTGCTCCCTGGATCTGGTAGCTCCAGTCTATGATGGCTGACTCAGTGGCATGCACAAGAGATTTATCTATCAGCTCCAGGCTGCAGAAAACAGACCACGTGGTTAACTTTGCTTCCCACCTGTTGATAGGTATTGCCCGGTTGTATCTGTTTAAAATGACCCCGTGGGCAGACGGATCTCACAGATTATGTCCAGCTTCAGATTGCTCTAGGCCAGCTCTACAGATTGATCCAGATACAGGTCTCAAAACCACCAAACCCTGTAAGATCTTGCTGTCGTATTACCCCCTGGAGAAAATGGATGAAGCTCTGCAGCAGTGCAGGCAACAATACATCATTCATAAAATGAATGGTGAAAATGAAGATCCATCTCTTCACACAGGCTGTCACTGACGCATCAGATCCATCCAGGTTCAGGGTCTGACCTGGAGAGCCATGGTGGTGGTGGACCTGAAGCTCAACACGAGCAGACAACGTGCGCTGGCAGCACAGAGGCCAATAACCGTGTCCTGGGCTGCACCCAGAGCAGCGTGGGCAGCAGGTGGAGGGAGGGGATTCTGCCCCTCTGCTCCGCTCTCCTGACACCCCACCTGCAGTGCTGCATCCAGCTCCGGGGTCCTCAGCACAGGAAAGACATGGACCTGTTCAAGTGGGTCAAAGTGGAGGCCACCAGGATGATGCGAGGGCTGGAGCAGCTCTGCTGTGAGGACAGGCTGAGAGAGTTGGGGCTGTTCAGCCTGGAGAAGAGAAGGCTCCGGGGAGACCTTATAGCGGCCTCCCAGTACCTGAAGGGGCTACAAGAAAGCTGGGGAGGGACTTTTCATAAGGGCAGTTAATGACAAAACAAGGGGAAATGGGTTTAAGCTGGAAGAGGGGAGGTTTAGATGAGATATTAGGAAGAAGTTCTTCACTGTGAGGGTGGTCAGACAGTGTCCCAGGTTGGCCAGAGAAGCTGTGGCTGCTCCTCCCTGGAAGTGTTGAAGGCCAGGCTGGATGAGGCTTTGAGCAACCTGGTCTAGTGGAAGGTGTCCCTGCTGATGGCAGGGGGGTTGGAACTAGATGAGCTTTAAGGTCCCTTCCAACCCAAACCATTCTAGGATTCTATGATTCTAGGGTGATTAATCCCACTGCACTCACCAACACATCTCCTGAGGTCCCACAGGTGCAAGCACACAGCCCAGACATGACGATGACATGATGTGCATCTGCCTCTAGGGACCTTCCAGACTCAGTTATCCTGACCTGGGCCAGGCTCACAGCACTGCAACAGTCAAAGTCCTCCTACTCCCACTTTTGGACACCAACCTGGTTTCTTGGGAGGACCAGAGTGGAAGTTTCCCCCAGCTGCAATGTGAGCACCCTGCCAGATGTACCAGTTACCAAAGGATGGGGCTTCCTTAGCTGCTGAAGACTTTGCAGGATAAAGACCAGCTGCACACGGGGCCCAGCCTCCCATGGCCACCCTAACTAGCCAGAAACTCTGAGGTGGCTTTCCTGGGGACTGTCCCTCAAGGACTGGAAGTGAACTTCAGAACCATGACAGCTACCAGGGAGGCAACTGTCATGATTGAATGGAGAGAACCAAAATTACCACAGTTGTCAATTTACTTCTTGAAGAGAAACGGAAGGAAATGCAGTGGGTGCCTGAGAGGACAAGTGCAACTGGTTCCAAATGTCCCAAATCTCATGGGACCATGAACAGTTCAGAATCTGCCAGGAAGCTGTAGGTGTTTTTCCCAGTACCTTGGCTTGATAAATCCAGTTGTAAAGGGAGGCAGAAGAGCCTGGGCCAAGCAGGCACTATGAATCACTGACAGGCCAGCCACTTCACTTCTGAACAGCGCATTCTGGGGGCACGCTGTGGCAGAGAGAAGCCAGGAAAAGGGAGAATCCTGCCTTCCCCCTCAGTGGCATCAGGAAAGGAGGAGAGGCTCTGCCGTGGGGTTTGGATTTTTTCCCCAGCGATCCAAGCAGTTCATTGCTCCTCTGTGCACCTACAAGCGTTTGCACTGTTTGAACTGTTCCTGCCTGTACTGTTTACACAGTCCCTAAAGGCAGAGCCCATAAACTAGAGAGCAGGTAGAGCAAAATCCACCCACCTTGGCAGTCTGAATGAGCAGCAGGTGACAGGGAGCAAGAAGAGTCCCCATGGTTGGGTAGGAAATCCCCAAAAGACACAGCACATGCATCAGCAGGAGAAAACCCAGTGGACAGCAAGGGTGGTACTCACAATTTCTCATTTTCCAGATCAATGTCCTCAATTCCCTCTGAGCCAGCTGGAAGAGGCAGCAAGGTCTTGCCTTTTACTTGGCCAACAACCATAAAAACAGTACTTTTTAGGCTGTGGACATGACGTATAATATCTTGTGACACCACTCGCGGCCAGCCCTGATGGTTCTTCTGGTTTGTCAGGATGGGCACAATCACCTACAGTAGGAGCCATGAAAAAGCAGTGGAGAAAAAAGTGCTGTGGGAGATGGACGTGCCACCAGGCTCCAAGCTGCTTGCTCAGCTGAGCCTGGAGACCCAAATTCATTGCTGTCCCAAGCAGCTCCCTGCCTGTGTGAAACAAGGGCAGGTGACAATGAACAGGCTTCTCTACAGGCCCCTCTGTGTACCAGTGCACCCTCCACCCCAAATCCAAGCAGCCGAGAAAGGTGGAAAACACCACAGTGAGCAACCCCATCCTCAGGCTCCCCCAGCCTCTCAAACCTGCCACCTAGCTCCTTGGGCTCCTGTCCCCTTGTCCCCACAACACCTCCTGGTGCTGGCTCCCCATGTCACTGCCCTGGCAGGGGAAGCAGGCAGGGGCTCATCTTCAGGCAGCCTTTCAAGACTAGCAGGGCTGGGCTGAACCCACAGATTGCCCCTTAACATTAACCCCTTGTGTGCTGAAAAGGAAGGTCTTCTGGTAACTCCTGGGATCTCCTGTTGGTGAGGGTCACCTGTGTCCCCATCCCAGCTGTACTGCAGGTCTTGAGCACAGCCACTTTTTAGGTTATTTTCCAAAGTTGCAGCCACCCACAAAATATGATTTTTGCCTTTACCAGTGAAAGTTCCCAGGCTCTGCACTGACCCAACACTGGGGGACCTCACGGCTGGGCTGGGCTCGCCTGGACCTGAGCTGCTTTTGGCTTGTTTGAGCTCTGACAACAACACAGTGTCTGTCACCTACCCAGGGCTGGCTCTGCTCCAGGACCAGCCTTTGGCAACAGCCCGACAAAGCCAAGTTGTCCCTGGTGACGAACAACAGTCTCTTGTGTTACCAGGCTCAGGGGAGGCTAAAGGTCTAAAAATAGCTACACATGGACACAACATGGAAAAGGAAGATAGGAGCCCAGCACCACCACGGTGCTGTCCCTGGATGCTGAAGGTTCATCATGCCCAGGGAGCCCTGAGATCGGGAAGCACAACCCCAGGGAACAAGGGCAGATATGGCTGAGTTCACCTTCAACAGTTTTAGCTACAGTATTAGCCAGATTTGTGTCTATTACTCAAATCACGTGCACTGCTAATGCTAGTAACGTTGTGAGCAGTCACGTGACAGCTGTTCATTTCGGGTTTGATTGTTAAAATGATAATTGGACCCACCACGACCCCCCCCTGCTCCACAGAGTGGAGGTGTGTTCCCTTCAGCCACCACAAGAGTTAACTGTGACCAGTAGACAAGGTGATCCCAGCTGAGATCTGCAGCTCCACTGCAGCTCCTCACTGAATAGAGGCCCAGTTCTGGTCTGTCTCTGCCTGGTGTCCTCAGTGACCCGCAGAAAGTTGGACACAAACTGTTTCCTTCACTGGACAAATTCTTCTAAGACTGTCCCCAAAACCCCTGGTAAGAGACTCTGCAAGAAGTGCTCGTGCAGCAGGCAAAGCAACGCACATCCCCAGCCTCGGGAGACTCGAGACCCCTTTCACCTGCACACAGACCCACCCCACCCTCCTGACCCGGCACCACCACTCTGCTTGTCTGGAAGGGAAGTTTGAGAGGAAAGCGGGACCAAACCCGGGCACAAACCCTCCCTACGGAAACACCGCATCTGTCCGCACAGGCTGCGGGGAGAGGAGCCTGCAGACGCGCCGTCAGGAGGCACAACCCCAGCTGCTGAGGGCAGCCAGAAAACAGGACCTAACGGGATCTGCTAACGTGTTCCTACCCCAAAACGCCCCTGCAGCAGATGGTATTTGTGATCTCTATCACACGCTACCTGCCATCGTTTACCAGCGAAGCCACGATGCTGTTTGAACAGACTTACCAAGACCGTGGGACTCATCAAACACCTCAGAACAAAAGCTGCCCATGCACATAACACATTGTCCCACAAAGCCAAGAAACCGTAACACATTATCCCACAAAGCCAAGAAACCGCTCTGGCAGCCCTCTCCTGGAAATCCAATCTGCTGGTCATCATCTTCACACACCTACAGCATCCCCAGGGCTTCTCAAAGCAAGGGGCTCCTCTACTGTCCCATTACAGCCTCACCACAGAGACTTCCCCAGGTCAGAGGCCACCAGGAATCAGTGGAGACACCATCATCTGGTTCAGGCTACTAACAGAAGAAAGGGAGAGCACTCGAACCTCCTGAAGATCCCTCTGGGAAAACATCAGCCCATCTGAGGTAACCGGGCTCTGAACTGCAGGAAGCTCCTTCTGACCATCAGGGAACACTTTTTGCCCTAAGGGTGACTGAGAACTCTTGCTCAGGGAGATTGTGGAGTCTCCACCCTTGGAGACACTTAAAAGCTTTCTGGACATGGCCCTAAGCAGCTCGAGGTGGCTGGACCAGGCGACCTGAAGACGTGTACCTTCCCCTCTG
>NW_010332928.1:0-1128 GCF_000700745.2 Antrostomus carolinensis | reverse complement strand
CGTGGGGCATGTTGCCCACGCGTGGTCCGTGAGCACACGTACGTTGCACAAACGCACACAGATGTGTGCTGCACACCTTGGGCACGCTGCACATGTGTACAGCACACAGCTGTGTTAGGCACACTGCACACACACATGTATGCTGCACACGCAGGCAGTTGCACCACACATACATTGGTCACACAAATATGCTGGACATGTTGCCTACACATACGCTGCATACACCACATATGTCTGTGCTGCACACACACACACACACACACACCCCCTTCAAATACATTACACACATGCACTTAACTGCACCCATGTGTTACACACACACACACTGGCAGCACATGTATGCTACACACACAATGCCACCATATATATATACATATAAAACATGCACACACATGCTGTGTGTACAGATATATATACACAGAGGCATGCTGCACATCAGTGCACAGACACTGCACACACATAAATATATAAGTTTTACTATCCGCACACACAAACATTTTGACGACAGAGCACTGGGGACCTGCCCTGCGTTTCCCTGTCCCAGTTTGGGGGATTCCCATTGCTTCTGGGATCATGTACTTCACTGCAGCCCCCCAACCTGACCCCAGCGTGGGGCCCTGCACTGGACAGCATGTCCCACTGGCCTCTGCACCCATGGGACACAGAACCCCAGGGTGACAGCTCCCAGATCCCGCGCTTCACCCCCAGTTCGGCTGGGTGACATTGGGGCTGACCCCTGCTCCTGCTCCAGTTCCTCCCAGTGAGGACAGCCTGGGCACGGCGGTGGCGATCCCAGCACAGTGGGGCAGGAAGGGGCTTTGGGCCCGAGGTATGTTAGCGATTAACGGCGCTTTCCAGCGATTCATCTTGCAGCGGAGGGTGGAAATGTTGGAGGGTTGTTTGCAGGCGCTTGTATTAATCATCCAGGCTAACACACCATTAACGTCCTCCTGCATTTTAAAGATGACAAATTTTATTTGACTTCTCTCAATCACGGTTCCCGGGCGGATTCGGGAGCCACTTAAATGCCGCGGATTTTCCATCGTTAGTTGTTACAAGGCGAGTTGCAAAGGCAGGAGGCCGGGGGGAGGCAGGGGTAGGGTGCAAGCGGGTCTCCAGTTCTGCCGG
>NW_010332927.1:828-1109 GCF_000700745.2 Antrostomus carolinensis | reverse complement strand
ACACCCAGGAGGGGAAGGGGGAGCAGCTAGAGGGGTGATGGGGAGGGAATCAGCACCCAGGGGAGGCGATGAGGAAGGGGGAGCACCCAGAGCAGCCGTGGCGCGGGGACACCGGACACCCAGGAGGGGAAGGGGGAGCAGCTAGAGGGGTGATGGGGAGGGAATCAGCACCCAGGGGAGGCGATGAGGAAGGGGGAGCACCCAGAGCAGCCGTGGCGCGGGGACACCGGGCACTGCCAAAGCTGTTTTACAGACACGCTGCTCCTGGATGTGCAGACAGG
>NW_010332927.1:397-704 GCF_000700745.2 Antrostomus carolinensis | reverse complement strand
TCATGGACAGCGTGCGCCTGGAGGGCACCAGGGCCAGCCAGATCTTCATCAACAGCCTCAGGAAGCGTGATGGCACCTTGGCAGAGCAGCTGGGTCTGGCTGCTGAGTTGGGTGAGAGATGTGGGGATGTGCTCTGCCCTCACCCCTGCTTTGGTGGGGTGCTGGAAGGGGGGGCCTGGCCCTGGCAGGTGCCCAAGGCTGGAAGGCAAGAGGCAGTGGGTGTCCCTGGTGTCACTGTGGCACTGAATCCCTCTTGCCATGCAGCGATGGCAGGGCCGTCAGGGGAGGCCCCCCCCCGGGGGGCGAA
>NW_010332927.1:0-338 GCF_000700745.2 Antrostomus carolinensis | reverse complement strand
AGGTGCTTCCCAGTGTAACTGTGGGGCTTTCTGCTTGCAGGGTGCCCCAGTGTGCAGCTGGGCGTCCCCGACACTGAGGCCCCTCCTGGATCCAGCAGTGCTCCCTGGGCGAGTACCAGCACATCAGGGACACAGAGGGAGACCAGGTGCTGCAGAAAGAGGAGATGAGAGAAGGGCTGGAGCGTGGTCTGGCTGCTCTGCCAGGTCGGGGCTTGCTGAGGCAGAGCCAGGGACCTCGCTGACCCAGGAACAGGGCAGGAGAGGTGGGGACATGCTCCAGGCACACGGAGATGTGGTGGCTGCACCTGAGGGCCTCCTCTGCTATTAGTTGCCTCCCA
>NW_010332926.1:508-5065 GCF_000700745.2 Antrostomus carolinensis | reverse complement strand
TTCTATGATTCTATGATTCTATGATTTATGTATGTTCAGTTTGCTTAAGTATTCTCTGACCTAACCTTCCACCAAGGGTAGATCCTCTTTACTCCAGTCTTTCTCCCTGGTCTCTGGAGGAAAGTCCCATCCTTCTCTTTCTCATTTAGAAAATTTATATAAGAAAAGAGCCAACTGCCATGTGTTTTGAACTCAAAGGCTTGTGTGACTGTGGTTTTATGCATTTCAGATAAACTGACCCATATATCACTCCTTTGGTCACACAAGATGCAAATGCTAATATTCAGGAAGATGAAACTAGGAGCCCTACAGTTTTCCTGGTAAAACAGGTTGAAATAATGTCTCATTTTAATAAAAATGCAAGGACTGAGAATTAATCAGATTATTTCACAAGAATGTATACATGTTGTTCTGAACTTATATATACTTTAGACAAAGATATTCTATGCTGATTTGGTTATGTACATATAAACCAGGGAAAGTTAAAAGCAACATGTGAGTTACATTTAAGATGTCTTATGCTTAAGGATCATTATTTCAGCAAAGCCTGACAGAACTTACATGCAGAACAAAGTGGGAATAACTGTTGATGACTACTATCTCAGTTTGCAAAACATGTCTGCAACTGTTTCTGGCTATCCAAGGGAAGGGTAGCAGTGCAAAGCTTTTCTGGTTTGTAACATCATTGCTATGTCAGTACATCACCAAGCTATGAGACAAAGTGTGCTGCTGTCAAATATTCTCACTGCAAAATAAAATGCTTTGCAGAGAGCTTCAGTGTGGGTAAACTCATAGGTAGCCTAGTGACACTGACCACTACAAGGCCACTGTTTGGTACACTGTTATTCTGATATTCTCATAGCTCAAGGCTCCATTTCCACAATCCTTCTTTACCTATCTTGTAATTTAATACTAAAAAAAATACTGGTAGTTCATAAAACTTTTTTCTCTTGCTGTCATTTTGCTGTCAAACCCCATGGATCCTACACAGATCCACCAAACGCTTATCTCAGCCTTTACAGAGGTGTTCCACAGAGACCATAATAAAAGAGGTAAGGAAATAGGTTAGCTGTGAGATTTTTAATTATCTTCTCTTCTCTTCTCTTATGCTTTCAATCCCTGCTTTAGCTAAATTCTTGCATTGTTCCCACTGTCTCCCTCTGGAAGCTTTCCTGTATTTAACTTGGCAATGTAGCTTGCACTACCCTTTCTCACTAGCATTTGAGGAGGTCTTTGACTTCTTTCGTAGTCTAGGCATTATGATGAAATTTAGCTTTTTTTTCACAGAAGATCCTAGTGACCTTGCTAGACTTTAAGGGTGGATGGATACGGAAGGGAGAGAAAGAAGTTCAGAATAGGGACAGGTTTGGCTCATAGTCTAAATGGAAGGAGCAAGTCTGTGAAAAGAAGTCAGACAAGCTCTGGAAATGGTTCAGTAGCTGTCCCTCCCCCATTTGAAGAGTAAGATGCAGATAAGAAACAGAGTAATATTATAGATTATGAAATGAATATTTGAAAAAAAAATCAGTTGCACAACAACATTTATATACATCTAAATTAATTTTTATTTTCATTAGGCTCTGAAATTTTTTACTATGTGCAGATATGTGAGTGGTAGTGAAAGAAATTATTTTCTATGTTAGTCTAATCTCATTCATTTTTAATATGAATAATTTCCCTTTTTTCAGAGTACATTTTTTTATATTATTTGTAGGAATTAAAAAGCATGTCATAGTTCAAAATAAATTATTTCTTAATCCAAAGAAAATATTAATGAAACTTTAAAAATGAGCAGTTAGGAGAATTTTCAAGCATTGAAGAACACGGGGCACAAAACCAGAGGTACCTAGCAGCATTCTAATTTTCCATCTAGTGAATAATCATCAGATTTCATAAAAAAAGAGCCTTGATACCCAAAAAACTTCCCAAAAGACAGGAATTTTTGAACATCCTTTGGCTTTCTTCAACAAGTAATAACCAGCTGATTCTACACTTTAAAAAGTTGCCATTAAACATAATGGTAGTTCAGATGATATTGAAAAAAATAAATTAAACTACTTTAATTTGTGAGTTTTCCTGACATGCGTGTGGAACTCTCTAAATGCCAAGAACAAGACTGAAACTTCAACATAAGATTTAGGTCAAATGGTCCTCAGGATACAGAAAGTTTGGTTTGTAAAAGCCTTATTCTATGACTTTCATGAGCAGAGAGCTGGGATATATGACCCCTGAAGCCCCTTCCAGTATGAATTATTTCACATTTTCAATCTTTACCTTTGAGAAGAAGATGCTGATTCAGAAAAAGCTGGTTGTTCCAGCTCCAGTGAAAGACCCCATATGTTAATGAATAAGCACATACCTGTAATTTCACTGAATCAACAAGCAATTTTAGAAAAAAAAAAATCAGTTTGATATTTCTCTGAACTGGTACAGAATTCAGATACAGAAATTAAAAGTTAAAGGATTGGTGCTTGTAATGACATAGTTCATTGCTGCATCATTGTTAAACTTTTATAGATAGTAGAACAGAACTTAAGGATGAACCAGGTATAGGAATCTCAAAACACTTTCTTCCTGAAAGTATTCAAGAGCCACAAAAGTTATAGCAGTGAGAAAAAGAAAACTAGTCATTTTTTTTTTACCTCTCCAAGGAAAAGTTGTTGAAAATCAAGCCTGATCACAGATGAAAAAGTCAGTCTTTGCTGTGCAACAAATGTTGGTACCTGTGGGCTGGATAAAAGCTGTTCTTACTGTATATGTTCTTTTCAGATAGAAAACCTGTGTCCTGACTGGGCAAATTCTATGCAGATTACTTTCTTGCCATGTAGGGGTAATACCAATTTCTTAGTTGATCTTCTCTTTATTTACCAGATGTTTCTTTTGTGCCTCTATATTGTCATAGCTCTAGCATGTAATGAATATAAAATATGATTTTCATTTTGGCAGGAAATGCACTGAAATTAAAACTGTCAATAAAGGAAACTAGAAACAACAAAGGGGACGTATGTTAATGCATTATGATAAAACAAGAAATCACAGCATGTATTTTTCAGATTGCTCTTTCCTGAGATATGGTTTATAAAAGGCTCACTTAGCGCTGTCGAGATGCAAAAACAATTCTACACTAAGCTGTTCCTGATCATTCAAAAGCCACCTAAGACTCTGAGAAGTAAAAGATGAAAATCATAATATAAAAAAAATCTGTAAAGCAATGTTAGACTTCAAGCTTATATTCAGTTAGTGTTTTTCTTTAATTCAGTGTTGCATAACATCAAGAAGATGTTGAATTTCCATTAAACATCTCTTGATCAGGCTGTTCACTCTTGTAATTTACTAGCTCTGGACCTTACTGGAGAGCTTCATGTAACTGATGATGGTATTTGATCTAAAAAGAATTGATGTACAGTAACTGATCTTTAAAAAAGATCTATGACTAGAGCAAGCAAGCTCTTCAAAGAGAGTAACTTTTTTATTTTTCTTCTCATACATTATTCATGAATAATCTGAGTGTATTGATTGGCTTATTACTTGAAATAATCAGAGACTTTATAGAGAATTAAAGGCCACTGAGATTTTCATGTCACTGATATTTATAGTTAGTGAAATAACTTAATTTTTCTTCTGACTTGTGATCAATGCTTGAGCATTTAGACAGTATTTAGACACATCTGCTCTGAAAGAATGAATGAAACACTGGAGGGAGGAAGTTAGAAGTTCTAGTGAAGCCTTCTGTGTGAATATGCATTTTTAGAAATTTTTTTCAAGTTCTGAAAAAAATTGAGTGCAATTTGTCACCAAAAAGTCATGAAAGAAATGGTTATATCTCTGAAGAACATAAATAGATCAAAATTATGACTTAAGAGAAATCTGTAGAAAAATCATCATAACTTCAGCAGAAGCCTCTGGCATTTTTAAAATTTGAAAAATTGTGAAGATTTACCATATTTTATCATGTCAGTTAAAGAACTTAATACGGTCAATACTGAGAAAAAATGTTGAAAAATGATATCTGAATATCTTTTAGCTACTTAATTCTCTGCTATTATTACTCAGTTGATATAATTGTTTAATAAAACATGAGATTAGACTACATCATGCAGATAGGGGGCAATATTTGAAAAGAATGTTTCCTGTTGGAGCATATTTTGGGACAACAAAATAATAAATAAATAAATATAGTCAAAGAAGATAGGTACAGCAAAAACAGAGGGAATCTGTAAAGTAATATGTAATATTTTTAGGAGGTTTGGATGATCCATGACTTGCAAAAAGCAAACTAGGAGAGTTACAAAGATTTAATTATTTTTAAATTGTGAGATATAAACTTTCCAGTCACTTTATCCAATGCAAATGATGTAAAGAAAGTTTTTAAACAATTCTGACTTCAGGTACTCGGAAAGTATGTAATTGTATTGAGTGCAGTTGTCAAGGTTTCGGTGGCAGTGGGGAGCTGTAGGGGTAGCCTCAGTGAGGAAAGGCTGAGAGCGATGAGGGAAATGGGGTGAGAAACAGCCCTGCAAGTTCCAAAGGGAGAGTTGGGGGGAGGGGGGGGGGGGG
>NW_010332926.1:0-456 GCF_000700745.2 Antrostomus carolinensis | reverse complement strand
AGCAGATATTCCCCTGGGATCCCCTGGAGACAGCCTAGTGGGGCAGGGATTTACCTGCAGCCCCTGGTGACGTCCCATGGTGGAGTGGGTATCTTCATGGCAGCCCCTGGCGAACCCACGTAGATGTTCCCTGAGGCAACAGAACCCATGGACAGCCCACGCTGGAGCAGGTTTATCCTGAAATATTGCAGCCAGTGAGAAGTATTGTGATTCTCACATCAAAGGTCTAAGTAGGACATCCCAGTTTCATCAGAGTTTAAGAAAAGGAGAAAAATATAACTCAGTCATCCTATTAGTACGACTTAATAGCATCTGTTATTCAAAGTTTTAAGGACCATCTAAACAGAAAGTGTATAATTTTTCCTTACTCATTTTCTCTATTGTGTTGGGTTTGTTTGTGTGTGTGTGTGGGGGGAAAGCAGGGATTTTTTTGGTAGTGGGGGAAGGGCTACCTTG
>NW_010332925.1:0-1243 GCF_000700745.2 Antrostomus carolinensis | reverse complement strand
CAGAACTGGACACAGTATTCCAGGTGGGACCCTATATGGTCAGGTGTTCCTGGCTGGGAGGATGTCACCATTCTGGTGAGATCCTCAACTATTTTTGTCCCCAAATCAGCTTTTATGGAGTTGTTTTACTTACGTGCAATTACTAACAGCAGTGACCCAAGCAAACCAGAGGCAAAACGCTCAATTTCCATTTTCCCTTGACAAAGCGCTCGCTGCAACACGTTTATTTATTTTTTTTTAACTAGATCTCAGTTCATTAAAGCACTTTTGTGTCACAGAATGTCGGGGATTGGAAGGGACCTCGAAAGATCATCCAGTCCAACCCCCCTGCCAGAGCAGGAACCTCAATGAGATCACACAGGAAGGCGTCCAGGTGGGTCTTGAATCTCTCCAGAGAAGGAGACTCCACACCCTCCCTGGGCAGCCTGTCCCAGGGCTCTGTCACCCTCACTGTAAAGAAGTTTCTTCTCAAGTTCAAGCAGAACCTCCTGTGTTCCAGCTCACACCCATTGCCCCTTGTCCTACCATTGGGCATCACTGAGAAGAGCCTGGCTCCATCCTCCTGACATTCGCCCTTTACATATTTATAAACATTAATGAGGTCACCCCTCAGTCTCCTCTTCTCCAAGCTAAAGAGCCCCAGCTCCCTCAGCCTTTCCTCAGCAGGGAGATGCTCCACTCCCTTCAGCATCTTGGTGGCAAGATGATTTTCCTCTTGAGAACGTTCGCTACAGCATACCATCCAGTCTAGAGCTGCTAAGAGAGGGGGGCTAAGGAAGGGGTGGGGATTGGTTATCACACTCCCCCCCCCCATGATTTCAGATCAATAAACTCACTCAGTAACAGACAGTCTCCCTGGGATCTTCCCGAGGGCCTCTCTCTAGGACAGCAATTTCATGGGTTCCACCACGCCGCATATTGATCATACGATTAAAGCAAGCTTTAAGAATACAAATATGTAAATTAATAGTGATTACTGTGATGAGCAGCCATTTCAAACCAGTTAACAACCATAAAAAGAAGGCTTTCCACTTAATGCCTGATGCACTAAAAACTGAAGCAAAAAGGTTTTATCTAAAAACTCCCGTTGCTCGAGAATCTGGGTAAACACTGAATCACAAAACAACTCAACAGCAGGATGCTCAACAGAAACACAACTATTAAGAACAGTTGTCTTAGCCAGTTTAAGTTGGGTAGCCAGGATGTCAACCAAGAGAATCACAGAATCGTTTGGTTGGAAAAG
>NW_010332924.1:13066-13427 GCF_000700745.2 Antrostomus carolinensis | reverse complement strand
CATCGACGAGGCCTACGGCTTCGACTTCTACATCCTGAAGGTGAGAGGGAACCGGCTCCCGTTGCGCCAGGAGAGGTTTGGATCGGATATCAGGAGACATTTCTTTCCTGAAAGAGCAGCCAAGCATTGGAACAGGCTGCCCAGAGAAGTGGTGGAGTCACCACCCTGGAGGTGTTCAAACAGCGCGTAGACATGGCACTGCAGGACATGGCTTAGTGGCCGTGGTGGTGTTGGGTTGATGGTTGGACTCAAATGATGTTGGAAGTCTTCTCCAGCCTTAACGATTCTACAGTTCTAAGGCCCTGAGCCCGGCAGGACTCGCTGTGGCAGGCTCAGCGCGGGGGGGCCGGGGCCAGGCTGG
>NW_010332924.1:12503-12880 GCF_000700745.2 Antrostomus carolinensis | reverse complement strand
TCAGGGGCTTGCAGGGATCTGCTGCAGGTGATGTATTCCTGCAGGTCTAAAACTTCCAGCTGGTAAAACCCCCCTTGATTGGAGTCCTTGGTATTAAAGATCAGAACTGTGATCAAATTGCCTACAAGAAAGCTGGGGAAGGACTTTTCCTAAGGGCAGTTAATGACAAAACAAGGGGAAATGGGTTTAAACTGAAAGGGGAGGTTTGGATGAGATATTAGGAAGAAGTTCTTCACTGTGAGGGTGGTCAGACACTGGAACAGGTTGCCCAGAGACCTGTGGATGCCCCCTCCCTGGAAGCGTTGAAGGCCAGGTTGGATATGAGGCTTTGAGCAACCTGGTCTAGTGGAAGGGGTCCCTGCTGATGGGCGGGGGGG
>NW_010332924.1:10961-12451 GCF_000700745.2 Antrostomus carolinensis | reverse complement strand
TATTCTATGAAATTAGCTCCGGAACAAATCCAAGGGGTGTTTTCCCTGTCGCAGTGTGTGTCCTGAGAGCCTCTGCAGCATGCAGATAACCTGCCAGTGTGATGTGCTGATAGACTTGTGTGTTCTCCAGCAGCTGGTCTCTTGGTGCAGTTTAACACCAGGCTTTGTTTCTCCAGACTCCAAAAGCCGATCTGTGCTCGAAGCTCGGGATGGACTTGAAGCGAACGATGCTGCTGCGACTTGCGCGGCGGGACCCTAAACTGCATCCCGATGATCCAGCCAGGAGAGAGGCCATCTATAACAAGTACCAGGTGGGGGCCTGACCTGCAGCTCCTGCCCTGGTCTCTGCAGGGATGTTTAGATGGATAATGCCCAAATCACCTTATCACAATGCAAACCATCCTTAATGCTCCTGCCTTTAGGGTTAAGGGTATGGGCAGAGGAGATCTGAATGTTGTTTGTCAGGTTTTTCTTGTTTCTTTGTGAGCTGCTAATATCTGTATGATCATTTAGGAAGACAAAAACCTGTATTTTGCTGCGATCAGGTCTCTGAGGGTCCTCAGTAAGCACTGGTAGGAGCTGGCAGTGAGAATTTGTTTCAGGGAGGAGCACAAACTGCCTGTGTGCAGTTTAGTTTTGAGCAGCTGGTGACAGTTGCCAGCACAGAGACACCACCAGCATCCACGATCTCTGGAGCTGTGCTGAGGAACAGCCCCAGAACTACACAAAGGAGAGGCACAGCAGTGGACACGGCACTGATCAGAGGACACAGCACCCTCACAAAGGGAAAAGGAGAGAGGGGAAGTGGATTTTAGTTGCCAGAAATGAGGGAACAGTGTTTTGAGATTTGTCTGTAGCAAAGTTCCTACTGGATTGCATCTTTGTGTGAGCTGGGTTTGTATCGTAGTCACCTGGAAAGACTGTGCTACCTGCTTCTTCTTTTACCACAGGAATTTGCGATCCCAGAAGAGGAAGCTGAATGGGTTGGCTTGAGTTTAGAAGAAGCAATAGAAAAACAAAGGCTCCTGGAAAAAAAGGTGAGTTCCTGAGGCAGTGCTTAGCACCAAGGTGTCCTAACTGCATCAGGCTGCACGCCAGCTGATGTCAGCACCCCTGAGTGGTGGAAGTGGTGCTCTGAGAGTCCTGAGCAGCCCTGTGAGCCCAGTTATATTTGGGTGCCCAAAACATGAGACTGAGTTAAAGTGCATCATAAACCAGATCCCCTGGTGAGGGGAGAGATATCTAGAGGGATGGCTCGTATCTCCTGCCCAGTTGCATGAACATCTTTGCCTTTGGTTGCCATCTGCTGTGCTTCTTGTGCTTTGGGACTCGTGGATACAAACTAAGGGCTCGCTCGGTGTGCCCCTCTGTTACTGCAGCTCATGTGTTAGAAGAAGCAGAAGAGGGTGCACCAGAGAGCTGCTGGGGCAGAAGGGCTTCCTGGGTGGTGGGTTCTCTTGATGAGGTTTTCCCCAGGCTCCTTGGCTCCT
>NW_010332924.1:4532-10931 GCF_000700745.2 Antrostomus carolinensis | reverse complement strand
GGTCAGGAGCACTGGCTATGTAAGGTGGTGCAGGGCCCTGAACCCTGTTGAGCTCCAGCTTCTTCAAGGGGTTTGTTCTCCCAGTGTGTGTCAGTGCAGCTCTGCTGTGGAGCAATGTGATGAGGGAGGCAGCTGCTTTTAGAAGGGATCCCTGGGAGCTACCCGTGATTCTCAACAGGGAAAGGTGCTGAATGTCTCGTACAAGTGCCTGTCACCTTTGAGGCAGGGTGACAGAGCTGAGCAGCAGCTGTGTCTGCAGCAGTAGCACAGCAGGTTGTCTGTTCAGCCACTGAAAAAAACCTGTCCCACCTTCCTCTGGTTTTAACTGCTAGTACTCCTGCAGCACTGGCTGCATGGGCTCACCGTGATGCTTCACCCTTTGCTGCTGCTGCTTTAAATGGTTTATCCTCTGCTTTGTTTCAGGACCCTGTCCCACTCTTTAAGGTGTATGCTGAAGAGCTGGTCAACCAACTGAAAGAGCAGGCGCTGCAGAAGCAGTAGAAGGAAAGAAACCTTTGAAGGAGCCAAACCCCAGCAGCAGATCAAGCTGTGGGGTTCAGTGAGTCTCACGTTGTGTGGAAGGGGCCCCATGAAGAGTGTGCCCAGAAGCATGTAGCAGTTATCCAAGTCTCAGCCTAAATTCAGTGAGGAATCGTTCCTGTGGGCTGAGGACAGAATTTGTCCTGCGGCCTCTGAAAGTCTGACTTGATGTGGTTCTTCTGCCTGTACAAGTAGTTGGCAGCTGTTGAGAGCTGGATCGTGATATAAAATGAAATACCTATTTTGTGAATATTAGTAAACTGTTCTCTGATACTCATTGCTCATCAGTGTGTGGTGGCAGGGACTGTGAGACATGATGGTGTAACTAAGATCCATCCCCAGCTGCCTGCAGCAGAGACGATTGTGCTCTGAAAGCGTGACCCCAGGCCCTGGCCTCAAGCGGTGCCTGCCAGCAGGTCTCTGCCCGTACTGCTCACTCTAACCCCGTGGGTTCCAGTGCTGTTTCTATTTGAAGTTAGTGATTTTTAAATCTTTTATTTTGTAAAAATATAGCTGAAGTGGGTGTTCAAGACTTTGCTCCTCTCCAACAACAAGGGACTGAAAAGCACTTACAGATTATGTGCTGGTGACCAGTGCTGTGTGTCACTGGTGTTTGTGTATCAATGGTCTTGATTTCTGAGCTACAGGACTCATGATAAGACAGAAACTGGGCTCGTTGAACAGTGTGTGGCTGGTCCCCTCAGCACTGGAATGGAGAAGAACCACAGAGGAGCAGAAATTCCCAGTGCCTTAACATCTGCCTTAAAGATCTGGGAGAGGTGCTGCGGTGGTGGTTGCTGGGTAGGCACGGAGCCTCCACAGGGCTCTGCTTGGTGCCTGGGGATGAGGGAGGTGGTTGAGGTGAATGTGACCCAAATGGTGATGTTTCATGAAGACCAGACTTCTTTGCTGCTTTTTGGGCCAGGGAATGGGTTGGAGCTGTTGCAAGGGGTATTTGAGCCCCGGGGTGAGTGTGGCAGAGCTCTGCAGCCCTGGGCTGGTGGGGCTGGTTGCTCATGGGCTGCCAGACTGGGGCTGTGCTGCCTCTGCACAGGCATGGAGGGCTCAGCACTGCAGGGGACAGGCTGGTTGGCAAAAGCTGGGGTGTTCCCAGCCTGCCTGTACATCTCAGCTCCAGCACGTCCAGATTCTCCAGAGCAAACTGGCACAGAAGGTCGTATTTGCCTAATTAATGATGTTGTAGCTAGGCCAGCACAATGACGTTTGCTTGTCTTCTTCCTCTTCTGCAACTGAGCTGAGTGGGAAGCTGCTGCCCAGCTCCTCGGGGACCCTGACACTCTGCCCTCGTTAGAGATAATTAGCTGGGACAAGCTCCTTGTTTGACAGCTCTGCTCATCATTAGGGCTAGCACAGCTCATGCATTTTAATGCAGCTCCAAGCAGAGCTCCAGACTGTGGCTCTGTCCTCTCCGTAGCTGTACTGGGACGTGCCAGTGTGGGTCTGGCCTCTCGGTCCCGGTGCAGCTATGGCAGAGCGTGGCCACATCCTGCTCCACAGAGGCCTCACAGCTCCTCAGGGGTGAGGGAGCTGTTTGGGGTGGCTGAGCGAGTGATATCAGCTGCTTCTCTGTACTGGGGGTGAGTAATTTGAGGTCTGTGAAATTCTCAGTGGTGCTGTATCTCCCGGGGAGAGCTCTGGCCGTGTGTCCTCCCAGCTGTCCTTCACGTTGACTCTGTTCTTCAGCATTGCTCATCCTGCTGGACCCGCTGCCTTGGGGAGGTTTGTTGGGTGATGAGGGGTAGCAGGAGCTTCTGGCCAGACCTAGGGGAGAACTCCTGTCCCACTGGGGGCAGGGGGTGCTAATGGGGACACTGCAAGAGCGCGGTAGGAGCTGCAGGAGCTTCTCTGTGGGGAGCTGTTAGGGATGTGGTTAATTCTGACCCCTGAGTTGGAGCCTCCATCCTCTCATCCTGCCTCCACTGAGAAACCTTCCCCGTGTTCGTGTCCTTCACCTATGCTGGATGTGGGTGGGAGCTTCTCCCCGAGGACCTGCTCTCATGGAGATGCTCTGCTGGTGTGAGGAAAGCTGGAAGCTCTGCTGGTGGACCAGGGGTGCTGCAGCTGCAGAGAAAGCCAAGGTGCAAGGCTGCAGGGCTGGCTTGCCCTTCTGCTAGGCAGAGCAGCAAATGTCTCGAGGTGGGGAGGGAGCCCCTGAGCAGCCTGTAGTTACCCCAATATCCCCAGCCAGGTTCCCTTGGGGAGGCGGAGGGCCCAGTGTTAGACCTGTCCTGGATTTACACCGGATCGTTTGCAGCTCTGACCACGCAGAGCTTGATTCTGCTTGTGTTGCAGTGGCAGGTTTTTTACTGTTTAGGCCAACTCAGCCTGGCAGATGCTGGGTTCCTTCACTGCCCGAGCACGGGCCATCAGAGGAGCTGGTAGTGTGACAGGACAACGTGTTCCCAGGAAGCCACAGATGCTACAAACCGGTGAGTGCAAATTGAGTGCTGTCAGCTTGAGATGGCAGATCCACCCCAGGACAGGGGAAGGGCCTGGCCACTGAGCACATCTCAGACCCGAGTGCTGCCTCAGGCTTCAGCAAAGGTCACCAGCATCCTGGTGTGGCCCGAGGCCAGGCGTCATGCATGTCTGACGCCTACCACCCTGAGGATCCCGAGCACCACTGCACCCTGCGTGACAAACACCAACACACTGGCTGGGAGCAGAGACCCAGCAGCTGGCAAGGACGTGACAGCCATCGACAAACTGCCAGACAGCCCTGCCTGGGGTCACCTGGGATTTGGAGGCTTAGGATAAGGCTGAGGCAGCAGTGGGGACCGCTCAGGAGGGGGAACAGTGAGAAATGACCTCGATAAGACAGCAGTGAAAGGAAAAATCCTGAGGCAAATGGGCAGGTCAAGGTTTGTGCCGATCTGTTGATGCACTTCCTGGGCAAGACGGCTGCTAGCTGGTGTCGTGAGCACCGAGTCACTTGGTTGGTTTATTTTCCTGCACAGGGACTGCAGCCAGTGCTGGGGACACTTCTGGCAGGGCAGGAAAACAGGGCCAGTCATCCAAACCCAACCGCAGCATCTGCCTGAGGTTCCACTCAAGCCTCAGGTTTCCTTGTCTGTTGCAGGTAAGTGCTGCTCAGCAGCACATCTGTAAGTACCAGCAAGGAAGGGCTTGGAGCATGCCACCCATTGTGCCAGGGCACACATGACAGCCCTTCCTAGTGTCCCCAGGGCCAGGTCACCCAAGGGGGGGTGTGAAGTGGTCCATCACCCACCCGAAGCAGTGCAGCTTGGTGAGGGGTGACCTCCATGCCTGGGTGTTTTTGTCTGTTCATGGTTCAAGTGGAGAAGGGGATGGGGGGGTAGCTGTGACAGGTGAAACAAGGAGTGGACACAGCCACAAACTGGCAGGTTGAGGTCAGAGAAGACCTTCCCCAGAGGCTGCTGCAGCCCAGGACTGGTCAGTGGGGAGGGGGATCTCCAGCCTTGACGGTTTTCCAGGTGTTGGCAGACAAAGCCATGGAATGTGAACGGTGGGCTGGGAGGGGCATGTGTGCAGCTATTGGCCACCAGTGCTGGGAAGTTAGAAGGTCAGTCCAGGACTGAGAGATTCCTGTTTAATTCATTCCTCAGGTGAGGAAAAGATGCTGCTCTCTTTAGTCCCAGCAAGCCTGCCACAGATACAGAAGTGCCCCTTGAAACATGGAATCTGGGCCCACGCGCTGATTGTGGAGGGGGCTTGATGTTCATTCATCCTCAAACCCAACACTGCAAAACACTAAAGCAGAGCAAAAGGTTAATTAGGGAAAGCACCCAAACTGGGAAAGCCTGGGCTGGGATGGCTGCACTGATCCTGCTGTTTAGCAATAGCAGGACGTGTGTGCTGACTTGGTGGGTCTGAATTTCCAAGTCAGTGTTAGCTGATATCTTAAAGAGAATTTTTGTTTGAATTTTGTCTCACTCGTGGCTCCCAGCAAGCTGTGGTCACTGATCCAAACACCAGCCAGCGTTTCTCAACAAACTTAGTTTCTTCTCTGTCTAAATTAATGAATTAAACAGTATTTCACTTGTAAATCCCCAGTAGACCCCTCTGTACTCAAACACTGAGTAATATTCTGGGAGCGTTAGCAAAAGCAGCATGTCCCTGCCTTTCGTGCCAGTCTCAAAGATGAACCTGCATTTTCCTTCGTGGGTTTGAGGTCCTCGGTTTGGAGCAGCCGTTGCATAGGGACATGATTTTGGGGAGTGCTGTGAATCATCACAAACCTGGTGTGAGCACATGTCAAAACTTAACCTGAAAGTCATCACCATCCTACAACATTTATCAGGAAGAGATGAGATTTGGAAATTCACTTGGGCAGTTCCAGCACACGCCTTTCAGATGTCCCTGCTACATTTGCCTCCAAGTCAATGGGACTTGGTTTCTACCAAGAAGCTGGACGCTGTCTCTGTGGTGGCTGGTGGGTATGTGCTGTGCTCACCCTCACAGCTTTGCTCTTTGCTTGGGATTTGCTTCATGGTGTTCAGAGATGATGGGGAAACAGCAGCAAACATCCATATGGCTCCTTATGTTTGTGATAAGTCATTCTGGATTTCTGGGATCAAGATGGATGTTTGGGATCTCAGAGGGACACAGGGAAGGGCAGGAGGCCATGGGAAGTGACACAGGAAACGGTGTTTGGACATAAGGAAAAACTTTTTCCCTAGGAGGGCGGTGCAGTCCTGGGATGGGGTCTGGAGAGGTGTGGTGGCACCTCTATCCTTGGAGGTTTTCAAAAGGACAGGGCAAGGTCCTGAGTGACCTGCTCTAGCTTGGCAGCCAGCCCTGCTCAGAGCAGGAGGTTGGACTGGAGACCTCCAGAGGTCCTCCCAACCTCACTTTTTCTGTGATGCAGTTTCTAGTAGCTACTGCACCTTGTGGAGCTGGAGAAGGGAGGATGAGTAACGCACTGAAGAAAACCAGCTACCAAGTGCTGGCTGGAAGGGAAGGGCCCTGTGTGGGCAGGAGGAGAGGGAGTCCAATAGCTCTGCTCCATCCCCTCCTCCAAGGTATGAATGGTCACTATCCTGCCTGAGGCTCCTTACAGAGCCCTGTGCTGCGCTCCCTCTTCTCCCACCTGCCCAAGGAAGTATCTCAAGCACCAAGCCATCACCTCCAGGAGAAGTGGCTGCAGGCAGGGCTGGTGGGATGGACCACTGGCCACATGCTGGGTCACCAGGAGCCCAGTGCAGTGGAGCCGTGGACAACAGCCTGGCTCTGAGCATCCCTGGGGATGGCCCGGGGCTGCTGGCCTCGGGTGCCAATTGGCCATGCCCAGCAGAAGACCCTGGCTGCTTTCCATGGGTTTCCCAGTCCTGCTGGTTCCCAGGTCCCTGCTCGTCCTGGCCAGTGGCCCAGCCCTGCAGGAGGTGAGGCAGGAGATGGCATGGTCGGTCATGTCACAGCAAAGCCGGTGGCCTGTCAGCTCGGTATCCTGTGCCACAGCACTGGGGCTCTGCTGTGGGCACCCAGGTGAGACCAGCCTGGGGCCAGGCGCAGGGGCCAGGCTGCAGAGGGACACAGGCAAGACAGGAGGGAGCTTCGGTTCTGCAGTAAGGAGTCATAAGGAAAAAACCCTCATAAAATCTACATATGCAAATACATTAATTGCCCAAAGCATCTACTGACGTGTTCGTGCTGCAATTCTCCTGTAGCCATGGGCTGAGCTGGACCATGGATGCTGGATCAGGGATGCTGGACACACAGAGCATGGGTGGGGATGTGGAGTTACCTCCATCCACAGCTCCTGCTGCGCATCACGGGCTCAGGTTGGGCTCCTCAGCTGTGGGAGGAAGGGCTGGGGGGACTGGAAGGGACTGGAAGGGACTGGCCACAGGCAGCTCT
>NW_010332924.1:0-4485 GCF_000700745.2 Antrostomus carolinensis | reverse complement strand
CAGGCATCCTTCGCCATGGTAACGCTGCAAATGGGGCTGGTTCAGGCCAGTTCCAGCATTCTGACAAAGGCAGGACATGGCATTTCTGAGGTGGGAGCAGGGACTGGCTCACAGGGCCTCCAGGTACCCGGGGACGAGGCTGCTTGGAGAAGGTCCTTGCAGGACCCGGTGCCCCCAAGGATGCAGGTCCCAAGCTGGGGTGAAGATGGTGAAGGGCACGTGCAGGATGGGAAATGCTGGGGAAAGGGGGGGCAGCTGCTAAGTTGGGCTGGGACCAGCAGAGCTCTTCTCCAGGATGGGACATACAAAGGCAACCTCCCTGACAGCTGCTGACCTTGGGGTGTGAAGCAGCCGGGGCTGGGCACAAGGGATGGGGCTGGTGTTTGGTGGAGCTGCATCCTCAGCCCAGAGCTCAGGAGAGCTGCTGGCATGGACTGGGCTGGGACCAGCAGAGCTCTTCTCCAGGATGGGACATACAAAGGCAACCTCCCTGACAGCTGCTGACCTTGGGGTGTGAAGCAGCCGGGGCTGGGCACAAGGGATGGGGCTGGTGTTTGGTGGAGCTGCATCCTCAGCCTTGTTGTGAGGAGAGCTGGAAGCAGGCTGTTCCTTGTTGTGAGGAGAGCTGGAAGCAGGCTGTTCCTTGTTGTGAGGAGAGCTGGAAGCAGGCTGTTCCTTGTTGTGAGGAGAGCTGGAAGCAGGCTGTTCCTTGTTGTGAGGACAGCTCGCTGATGTACAGTCAGGCTGGATTTTGCCCTGTGTACCTTTGCAATGACTGAACTCTACCTGTTGTTTAACCCTCCAGACAGTCCTCTGAGATGCTTTTGCAGCTCCTCCTCGCCAGCCCTCATCTTCTCACCCTGCTCCACCAGGTATCATCAGCAAACCTGGTCACCTCCCTTTTGCCAGCTGCTGGAGGGGTTCCTGGCTGTGTGGAGAGCCCTCGGGGGCTGCCCTGCCCTCCACGCTGCTGCAGAACACCCACTTGGTGTTTTAACCAGGTATTTATTGACATGGGGACTTGCCCGCTCATTCCAAGGCATCTTAATTTCCTTGAGAGCCCTTGATACAGGTGCCTCCTGAATGTGTCTTGAGACTCAGGTGGACCTTCCCAGCTGGGCCTCACCTGCCCAGTGGAACATGGGGTGACTCTGCCCCAGGAGCCCATCTCTATCTGTGTGTCTGCTCATTTTATTCCTTAGGGTGTTGTCCACATCAACTTCTGAGGCTGGATGAGGACCTGAGCTTGGTTAAATCCTTCTTGCTGAAAGCCAGGCATGGATTGGAGGGGTTTGAAGTGGTGGGAAGTCTTTACTCCTAACTTTGAGCTGCCTTGTCATACTCTGGCTCCCAGAGCAAAGCTTCACCCTACCTGGTATTTTCTCCTCTTTCTCACATGGTAACCCCTTGGTCTATTTGTCATTGAGCTTCAAGTTTTGCTGCAGGGCTTCTTCTCTAGAAATCATTAGCTGTGGCCTTTACTTTTTTTTTTGCAAGAGTTCTCCACCACTGGTTTTAAGTGTGGGATTGGAGGTGGGTGCTGGCACCAAGAACTGGGGGAAATTTCCTTGGATGCAGGCACCAGGCTCACAGGCTTCTGCCCAGCCAGGCAGTCCTGGGGCACACAGAGCTGGGTCCTACTGAAGTGTAGAGGTGGGAAATCACCTGTATGCAGACCCACTTGTCCTGCTCTGCCCCCCTCTCGTGAATGCTGTGCTTCTCTCACCTCTTACCAGCTTTGCCTTGTTTTCTGCACGATATGCTGCAGAAAAAGGAGAATTAGGGCCGATGTGGGGCTCTGGGGAAGGTACTTTTATAGAGGGAGCTCATGGATCAGCTCTCTGCAGTGGGATGCCAGATGGTGGGTCCCTCGCAGAAGGGCAGGAGGTCCCAGATGGCAGGAAGGTGGTGAGACCCTGGCATGGGAGCTGGGACGGTGGGCACAGAGTGGGGCTGGCGGGCATGTGAGGCTAAAGCTGTGCTGGCTCAGGAGCCTGTGAGCCAGGAGTTACCATGGGAACCACCGAAGGATGCTCTGCCGGTGTGGCTCCGTGGCCTTGGTGCCTGTGCCTGGGTCCCTGGCTGCCAGCACATGTAGAAGGTTCCTGTCACTGGGAGTGGGGTTGGGTGGGTCCCCAGCTGACAGGTACCTGGGGAGGTACCAGCTTGTCTTCAGCAGAAAGGGAGTGATCTCCTTTCAGCCAGGCCCCAAAGTGCTTCACAGAGAAGCTGCACAAATCAGAGAAGAACCTCAGGCAGGACCAGAGCGTGGTGGGACCTGCAGCCAGACGTCAGCGCCCCAGCTGACTGAGGCTCCTGGCCCTGGGGTCCCCTCCGTGCTCCTCTGTGGGCTCCCGACCCCACCCTGCAGCAAAGGCACCCTCAGCCGGGGCTGTAACGCTGTCCCTGGGGAGGCTGCGCAGTGCAGACCCACCCGCTGCCCCACACTCAGCTGGGTGCTGACCTGCCTGGTGGAACCGGGGCTGGCCATGTCCCACGCAGCTGGCCATTTTCCATCGTGGTTATTCCAGCTGAGCCTTCCCGGTCACCCTGAGCGGGCTGCTGGCCAGAGAGTGGCTGGTGAGATCCCAGTCCTCGCTGCATCCCTTTGCTCGCCCCCAGCACCCAGGGTGGGCTATTTGCCCGACACCGGGACCAGCTGTGTCAGCAGTAGCTGCTCTGGGCACCAGCCAGCCCCTTCCCCAGGCTGCTCCCCTTCCCTGGAAGCCTTTGGTGACAGCACTGTCACCAGCCCTGTGCACACCCCAGAGGGCTGCATTGTGTGCATCACCGTACGTCACTGCTGGCTCCTTCCAAGCTGGCTGCTCTCAGGAGCCAGGCCTTCCCTTTGCACGTCACCCCAGTTTCCCAGGTGGGGTGCATTGACTCAGGTGCCCACCAGGTCTGTTTTCAGGAGCATCTCTGCTAACTCGCTGGTACAGCTGTCAGAGCTCCTGACCTGCCCTTTCCTGCCTCTCCCTGCGATATGTGAAAAGGACAATTGTTATCACATCTGCCAGGCTCCAAACTGCCCTTCCCGGGAGCAGGTAGGTAGGGCTGTTTGAAGATCAGCTGGTTCATCCTCCAGCTCCTTCAGAAGCCCTGGAGATGCCTCCTAGCCCCGTGGCTACTTGCTGCTACCTCCTCAGCTGGTTTCACATGGTCATCTGTGGTCACCTCTGTCTCCTCTGTGCTTCCCTCTGTCTCCTCTGTGTTCCCCAGTGAGCAGGGTGGGAATCTCCCAGTTCTCCGACTGAAGCAAGGAGCTCAGACAGCATCTCCCAGTGCCCCTCCTGCAGCCGCCCTGATGGACTCCTCCTCTGGGTGGCTGTGAGGAGGGAAGAGGAAGATGACCTCGGTTTCCTTTCCCTCAAGCCCAGCCTGCTCCTCTCTCACCCTGCTGCCTGTGAGCTTTCTCTTTTCCCAGGATCTCTCCAGCCCTAAGACCCTTTTTTTCCCATTTTCCTGGAATTGCTGTTTGGTGCCAGCGATGACCGGTGGGGACAGACGCGTCCTGTGTGGGTGTCCAGCTGGCGAGGCTGGGCTGGGCACCTGTTTGCTGTTCTCTGGCTGCAGTGACTGTCCCTGGACCGTGGGGATGGGGATACGCTCCCACCTGTGGGACCCACCCGACCACAAGTACACATCCTGGTCCACAGTCACAGGTCTGGGAAGGTGGTGTAAAAGGAAACTGGGGAGGGACTTTGGACAAGGGCAGGGAGTGATAGAACAAGGGGAAATGGGTTTAAGCTGAAAGAGGGGAGGTTTAGATTAGATATTAGGAAGAAATTCTTCTCTGTGAGGGTGGTCAGACACTGGAACAGGTTGCCCAAGGAAGCTGTGGCTGCTCCTCCCTGGAAGTGTTGAAGGCCAGGCTGGATGAGGCTTTGAGCAACCTGGTCTAGTGGAAGGTGTCCCTGCTGCTGGCAGGGGGGTTGGGACTGGATGATCTTTAAGGTCCCTTCCAATCCAAACCATTCTATGATTCTATAAGACGACCTGTGCATGTTGCTCTATCCATCAGCGTTCAGCACCCTCCAGGAGGAAGGAGAAGCTTCATGCCTTGCAGACCCAGCAAGGAGCAGCTCTGTACAAAGGCAGGGGGGCAGAGAGGGTGCCCAGCACAGAGGTACGAGCTGCCCCATCGCCGCCAGCACCGCCAGTGAGTTCTGCAGAGCCAGAGAAAGGACCGGCCAAGCTGGGCAGAGATCCCACGTGCTGTGGACAGGAATTGCTGGTGGCAGCAGTGGGGAAGGAGGGCGGAGGCCACGGAAGACCGTTGGGCCCCATCCTTGCTCTCCGGATGAACCAGTGTGAAACCCCAGTGAAGGGCAGAAGCAATGGCTGGCAGCCTGGCGCCAAGAGCCCACCATGGCCAGACCCTCACACCCACAGGGTGTCACACATCCCCACCAGCGCTGCTCCAAGGAGGAGGATGATGATGGTGAGGGCTGCACCATGGTGTGGGAAAGCCCCAGCATGGAG
>NW_010332923.1:359-1662 GCF_000700745.2 Antrostomus carolinensis | reverse complement strand
GGTGCTGCCTGGCTGAGTGGGTGGGAGTCGTGGGGGGGACAGACTGGGGAGGGGGTTTCACCACTACAGCCAGCCCGGGCATGCTGCCTGGCGTGTGCCATCGTCACCGGTGTCCCCAGGGGAGTGAGACATGGGGACCGAGCGGGGACTCACTCCTGCCCTCCCCTCTTTTGCAGGAACTCTCCCTGCTGGGGGCTGGGGACCAGGACCCCCACTCCAACCCCACTGAGCCCAGCATTCCCAGTCCCAGAGCGACCCTCAGCACTGGGAACCAGCAGTGGCTCAGCCCCGACTGTGTGTGACCAGAGCCAGTGCAGCTGGATCAACCATCCTGGGGGTCCCCATCCTGCCACCTGCCATGATGCCACCATGTGCCCTGATACCACCTTGTGTCTGGATGCCACCATGTGTCCCAACTCTGCCACCTCCTATGATGCCACCATGTGTCCTGATCCTGCCATGATGCTGCCATGTGTCCCAATGCCACTGAGTGTCCTGATGCCACCTTGTGTCCTGATCCTGCCACTTGCCATAATGCTGCTGTGTGTCCCGATCCCGTGTGTCCCAATCCTGCTGCCTGTCATGGTGCTGCCATATGTGTCCTGATGCCACTGAATGTCCCAATGCCACCACATGTCCTGATCCCACTATGCATCCTGATCCCGTGTGTCCCAATCCCATCACCTCTCATGATGCTGCCATGTGTCCCAATGCCACCACATGCCCTGATGCCACCACCGCAGCAGGACAGCAGGACAGCAGGGTTGGACATTCAGTTTTTGGGCCCATAATGCTGCTGTGTGGGACAGTTTCCCCCCAACCAAGGGACAGTTTCCCCAGCAGCAGCTCAGCAATGTCCTCCCAGCAGCTCTTCCAGCCTGAGGCGTTTGATGCCACATTCCCAGTGAGCTCCAGCAGCTGGGAAAACTGGGCAGACATTTGGGTAATAAAAGCTGCTCTGCTCACCAGGATATCTATCTGCCCATGCCACCAGCTTGGCTGTCCCCTGCTGTCCCCACTCAGTCACCCCACACACCCCAGGGCTTTAACTGGGCTCTGCCGCCGCTGTGCCCAGTAGCTGCCAGGGACCCCACAAGCACCCTAAGGGGACCCAGCCAGGGATGGGGGGACCAAGGCAGGGACAGGGGGACCAAAGAGGGGACAGGGGACAGGGATCAGCAGCTGCTGCTGTTTTTGCCATCCCTTCCCAGCATCTTTGATCCGCTTTGAAGAAGGTTTCCAGGAAAGTTGTGGATTTTCCTGCCGCCGCCGCCGCCGCGGGATCCTGTGCAGAGGGCAGACA
>NW_010332923.1:0-269 GCF_000700745.2 Antrostomus carolinensis | reverse complement strand
CTGCCCGCGGGGGTGCACCTCCCCGTGCCCCCCACTGTCCCCTGTCCTGGGGAAGGTGCTGGTAGATGGTTTTCCAGGTGAAAGTGTCCCTGCGAGGTGGCCCCTGGTTGTGCCGGGGTTCCCTGGGCTGCGGAGCCCCGTGTTGGGGGGGATCAGTCCCATTCCTACACCCCACATTTGGTGGTCCCAAAGTGGAGACCCCAACCCTGAGGTGGCTTGGGAGAGGGAGGGGATCCGGGCAGAGCCATTCCCATGGCCCGACCTCAATG
>NW_010332922.1:13209-15611 GCF_000700745.2 Antrostomus carolinensis | reverse complement strand
TGGCCCAGCTCACACCAGGACAGCGTGCAGGTCTCTCCTGGTCCGTGCTCGCTGTGGTTGTGCCGGGGCACTGTAGCCCCTCTGCTGAGCAGCTGGCTGGGATGGAGCTCTGCTCTGCTCCGGCTCTCAGTGCCGCCTGCTCTCCGCACAGGCCAGGCTGTGGGGTTGCCAGGCTGTGGGGTTCACATCCATGTTGATGTTTTTGGTGGCTGCTCAGCCCTGGAGTTACTTCTGACATTTCCATCCTGGGCTCTGTGGCCTTTAGCTGCTCAGTTGGAGGAAGCTCCCATTATCTTTTCTCAATGTAGCACAAGTGCTGCTGCCTCCTTCCTCCCAGCCACGAGCCAGCTGGGCGTCACCAGACGGCTTTACCTGACGGAAGGTGCCTCCCTCTCAGCCCCTGTGGGTTTTCCTGCCCTTGTTTCCCCCTCAAGTGCCTGTCTCTGCGAACAGGCTCTGCTTTACCCCACATGCATGACAAGCACAGGGCAGTTTTGCCCTGTGCCCTCCTGCCCACATGCTCGCAGGTCAGTGGCAGCCCTGAGAGTGGGAAAACTTGGCGTTTTTCTATGTAACGCTTCCATTTTGGGAGTGTATTTTGGGAATGCCAGGGTGTGCTGCAGGCTCTGTGCTTGGGATGGCTCTTTCCTGGTGACCCACAAGGTTGTGGCTGCTCCATAGCATCCTGTCTGTGTCCCTGGGGTTATCTGTGTGGTTGTGAGTTGTCAAGGTGCTTGGGGCACTCTGGCTGTTGACCGGAGTTAACTGCGTTTGGGCGGGAGTGGTCCGTGGGCAGGAATGGGTGGCCAGCCTGAAGATGCCTCCAGGAAGGAAGTGTAGCCCTATGGCTGAGATAAGGTAGCTCAGGCAAGCTGGGCTTGATGCTCCTCTACGTTTCTTTAGCATTCAGCCTTGTGAGACCCCAATTTTAATTTAGAGCATGTCACCTGGACATCCTCACCCTGCTGACCCCTGCAGAAAGGGAAGGCTGTCAGTTCACCTCTCCCTCCTCAGTGGTAATGACTCTTTGTGCCTGTGCCCTCGTTAGCTGTGCAGATGATTTGTACTGCTCTTGTTCTTAATTACAGGGGAATCCTGTAATCAAAGCAAAAAGTGCCATAAGCTTTCTTGTTGCTGTTCTCATCTGTGACAAGCAGCAATGACAGCAAGGCAGCTTCTGGTTCCACTTTCCTTTGCTGGTCAAGGAAAAGCACAGGGAAGTCCCTTGTCCTCCAGGCTCTCTTGGATCTGGGTCATCGGGACCAGTTGGAAGCCAGGCACACACCTTTCCCAGGGTGCTCCCACGTCGTGCATTGGCACCCTACACATCGCCTGGGTGAAAAGAAACCAGCATTTTGTTGTTAAAAGGAGCTGCAGGACATGCCAAAGTCTGAGTGGAGATGACACGCTTCCTGCTGCCGTGTCCTGCAGCACTTGAAGATTTAGGGTTGGAGTGATTGATGAATTTAATTCAGTCTGATGTTCCCATCCGGATCTCAGCTGCTGGATTGCTCCGTGCTAACCACAATGTGAGCTGGTACCCAAAATCATCTTGCTATGAAGATGGAGAACCAAATTTCTCCAGACAATCAGTCTTGCATGTGAAGGCAGTGTGTGCTTTGCTGGGCTCCTCTTGCTGCCCGGGGGTAAGCAACCTGCTTTGCCTTCAGCTGATGATGCCTCTGATACGAGGGGTGAATGGGAATGAAAATAATTGCTTGGTTATTATTTTTGCACAAACAGAACTTGACTACAGGCTAGCTGCAAGATGATTAACAAGATTTTGTGGTGGTGTAATGTGTAAGTATCTTGCTCTCCTAGATAATGATCTGGAGAGCACCTCCCTGCCTGAGACGCTGATATCCATTCAGGTTAGCTTATAAGGTACAAGACTTATGTTAATTTTAAAACTGATAAAGTTTAATGTTTCTTAAATCCCTCTGACTTCAAATACATTCATACTTTGTAGCACTGTTGTGTCTTTCATCTGAGGAGCTCCAAGCAGTCAGCAAGAACTAAGGCAGCTGGAGTCCTTGCCCTGGTTGTGAGCGGAGGCACCTCTGTGGCAGGGCTGGGAGAGCAGTGGCAGGAGCGGGGTTCCAGAAATACAGGGGGAGCTGGGGACAGGATCTCTCTTCTGTTTTCAGGTGTGTGGCTGAACTGTTCAACAGTTGTCACAGAAGGGGAGTGGAGGCAGCAAATAGAGCAGAAAAAATCATTGCATGTTCAAGCAGAAATTATCATAGAATGATAGAGTGGTCTGGGTTGGAAGGGACCTTAAAGCTCATCCATTTCCACCCCCCCTGCCAGCAACAGGGACACCTTCCACTAGACCAGGTTGCTCAAAACCTCATCCAACCTGGCCGAGAACACTTCCAGGGAGGAGCAGCCACAGCTTCCCT